>NC_090250.1:27937993-27947993 GCF_037325665.1 Littorina saxatilis | reverse complement strand
AGAAATTCAGGCGTGGTACATAACAATAGTACAAACAAGGCATTGATTTTACATAAAACATATAGCACTATATAACAGGGCAGGTTATAGAAACACCTTCCACATACCTCTCTGGACATTCCTTGCATTGTTCTTACGCATTCAGACATGAACACATCCATGTCTCATTTACACATCGCACACATGGACATTCTTATACGCTCAACTTACCCATTCACACATGGACATTCCACCACGCTCCACTTACACATTCTTATACGCTCCACTTACACATTCACACATGGGCATTCTTATATGCTCCACTCCCACATGGACATTCGACTACGCCCACTTACACGTTCACACATGGACATCTTTAAAGCACTGCGCTTACATTCTCGCACACCTGCGCGTATAACGAACTATGGCTAAACATCATTGCAAAATATCATAGCATACAATATATCAGAAAATATACGGTTGTACATAAAACCAATACATACATGTACATTACTACTGATTGCACTGGCAGAAGAGGGGCTGGGTCGGGTATGTGGATGTGTTTACATGTTGCTAAGGGTGATGTATTTGGGGATGAAGCTGTTTTGCAGCCGGAGTGTCCTAGCTTTGTGCGTGCGAAGTCTACGGCCAGAGGAAAGGAGTTCATAGAGGTGGGCAAGGACATGGGACCTATCTGAAGCTATCCGCCTACTCTTTCTCACCACACGCTTTTCATACAGGGACTCCACACTTGCTTGCTGCCTGCCAATCACCTTGCTACTGACATTCACCATTCGCACTAAGACATTCCTGTTCTTCACACTCAGACCTCCATACCAGGCCACAAAACCGAAAGTGATGACAGACTCAATGAAAGAGCGGTAGAAAGTTTGGAGGATAGAAGGGTTCACATTCAACTTCCTAAGTTTCTGAAGGCAGTAGATGCGTGACTGACATTTTTTGTGTATGAGGGTGGTGTTTGCATTGAAGGACAGCTTATCATCGATAACTGTGCCAAGATACTTATATTCAGTCACACGCTCAACAGTCACACCATCAATCATCAGGTCAGGGACAGGGGCAGGGTTTCTTCTAAAATCTATCAGAAGTTCTTTGGTCTTTGTCACATTTAGGTCTAAAAAGTTGTCTTTATACAGGCGGGTCCCGAGATGCACTAAACCAGAAACGAGCGGGTCCCGAGATGCACTAAACCAGAAACGAGCGGGTCCAGAGATGCACTAAACCAGATACGAGCGGGTCCCGGGACGCACTAAACCAGAAACGAGCGGTCCCAAGATGCACTAAACCAGAAACGAGCAGGTCCTGAGACGCACAAACCAGAAACGAGCGGTCCCGACATGCCCTAAACCAGAAACGAGCGGGTCCTGCGATGCACTAAACCAGATACGAGCGGGTCCCGTGACGCACTTAACCAGAAACGAGCGGTCCCGGGACGCACTAAACCAGAAACGAGCGGTCCCGAGATGCACTAAGACAGAAACAAGCAGGTTCCGGGACGCACTAAACCAGAAACGAGAGGGACGCACTAAACCAGGAACGAAAGGGACGCACTAAACCAGAAACGAGCGGTCCCGAGATGCATTAAACCAGAAACGAGCGGGTCCCGAGACGCACGACGTATCGGTTATCATAAGTACATCAGCACTGTTTTCATAAAATGTTCTGCCAGATCTGTACGGACCTCATCTATCCGATTATGACCATTGTTTTGTGAAGATCTGAGGGGGCAAAGGATGATCTAAGATGGACTCAGGGGGGTGCACTTGCTAACACAAAAAGGGAGAGAGAGAGATGTTATTTAACTTGGAATTTGGTCAATTTCTAAGCTCAGATGGCACCGTTTTGCTTCTTCGGACAACAATTTTTCCGGGGGAGGGGGGGGAGGGGGGGAGGGGGGAGGGGGGGAAGGGCATGCCCCCGGACCCACCTCGAAGTCTCAGGCGGACTGCGCGCCCTCGATTTCCACTTTACAATTATAAGTGCAACCCCCGTACAAACCAACTGATCCGCCCCTAATACATCGGAGCGTCTGTGGGGAGCCATGAGAGCGTTCGCGTATCTCGACATCTCTGAGGTCACCCTGCTCATATTATTTCAATTAAACCCCCAAGAAAGGTAAGCGTATGTATCTGTTAATCATAATTATACACAATGACACAATCACGATTTCAAATTTCTATGATAAAACGTTCCGTAAAATTCCCGTTTAAATTAAATCTTGAATACAGAACGCTAGAAGTCTGTCTGTTTCAAATTTCCGAACTTTTGGAACGATTTGCAACGGTCTGCTGTCAGAGGAATTTCTTTTCAATATAACGTAACACAAATGCAGCGTTTGAAAGAGCTTAATGCTACTGTGGAGCAGCCAGAATGATTGAAAAGAATCCTTATTGTTTGCGAGAATGAAAGAGTCTGCAGCGAAATGTGTGACGGGAAAGTTTGTATGAAAATGCTTCAGAACAACAGGAAAAAAGTTGAAACAAAAGAAAAACTGGACAATTGAAGCTGGAGCTAAAAGGTTTCAGTTCAAACAAAAAGAGACCCGGAGAACTTGTTTTGAGAGAGAATAAAACCAAAACAAGGTGGTTGATAAAATTGCATGACATATGAACAAGATTTTGCGTGCACAAATACGTACTTAAAAAGATAACATGTTTTTAAACGGTTTTTTTACAATCATATTCACACATATGACGACGATGATCATGATTAGTGATCAGATTCAGCCTGGAAATATCTGGTTCCATAACAAACGGTGCTCAGTTTTGAACAGATACTTTACGAAAAGGACAATATACATTTTTGAGAAGAAACAAATTGACCCATAACGATTTTAAAGGTAAAGTCTTCTTTATTGAAAACAGTTCGGTTCACCATCTAAGATCTAGCCGGACTTTTCCATGGATTAAGAACGTTCCTCTACTCGGAATCATACCAAAAATCAACATTCTGACTGTTTCCTGTGCGGAGTGGGAATTTTTGGATGAATTAGTGAAACACTTTTGATTGCCACTATTGCCTGTTCAAAAATAAAGTCATTAAAAATCCAAGTCTGCACAGAGAGTAACAAGGCTGTTGATGTTTTTGTCGACGTGTCCAATGAGCGCTTCTGGGGTGATAACGCGAGACAGCTCCTGTGATCTTGCCGCGAGGTGGCGCCAGTTACCAGCCGAAAGAAAGAAGGGGCATAACCTCACCAGAACCGACCATTGTCTGTTTACTTTATAAAATGCACGATGCTATTTGGAACCAATGCAAGGTTTTTTTCCCTTTCTTGTGTGATCGTGCCGCGAGGTGGTGCCAGTTACCAGCCAAAAGAAAGAGGGGGCATAACCTCACCAGAACCGCCCATTCAGTGTAGGATATAGTCTTATCCCATCCACACACTGGCCACAGATGCTGAGCCAAGCTCTATTGGCAATGTTCTAAAATATATTTTGAAAACATGGGATCGTTTTTATTTGAAACCGAGTTTTCCAGGCTACATCCGCTCAACTTCACCCCTTGACTGCCTTATGACGGGTATACCCGTCATGCGCTCGTGCAGCCGCAGCGCCTTAGGACGGGTTTACCCGTCTTCTCCGCTCAGGAATTTTCCAGAAATGCTACGTCACTGCTGACACACAAATAGCAGCCAATGGCTTGGAAGGATACCTCATTCTCGTGAATAAACATAAATGGTGACGCGGTTTTGCGTCTGAAGGCTATTTTCGGCCTTGGCGACAGGGTAGGGGAGAGAAATCTCGACTCGTCAAAATGGCTAACGGTGACAGTCGACCGGGCCCTAGTAGGGAAAAACAAAGCCGGACTGACGCTACAGGCGGTGCAAATGATTATGGATACTGACAAGGGAAGGGGGAGATCTTCTTTCGGACGATTCGTTGGAAACAGGTAGATGACAGTGATTATAATCCTTTTTTGGAGCAAGCAAAACAGCCACCTGTGTTTGATCCACAGGCACCGGAAGATGCGCCGGACTGATTTTTCAAAAGTTCATATTTAAACATCATTATAAGCCAAACTAATCGTATTATTTTCATGATTAGACACTAAAAACATATTCTTGGTTCAATTTCCTTTAAAAATAACATAGGTTTTACTTACTGCCAGTTTGGAGCTAGAAGTTTTTGTGAATTATTACACTCCGAACTCCAATATTCCCTGGCAGTCAGGAATGCACATACGCAAGTTTTGATTGGCAGCGAAAGGGACTTTTACTCATATACTTGAAAAAGTGAGCCTCTAAGGTGGCCGTATTTCCAAGGTGAATGTATTAATGAGAATCAAGTATTAAAGAACCGAAAATCTGCGTCCTAGTGGCTTGTTAACAATTTTTTTTAAAGGATGCTGGGGTGTGCGGAGTTGGTTTAAATTGTTTTTTATTCAGAATTCTTCGCATGAAACAATTCAAAACATACAACTAGGACACGCACTCAAGCAAATGCGTATGTTATGTGACCAGAACAATACTAAATTACACACATTTTCATAATGGTGGACATAACAAAAATAATCCAGTAGAATAAATTGAAGGAATGGGGATGGGGAACCAAATAAGAACAGAAGAATGTACAGAAGAGAAAAAAGAAGAGGGTGCCGGTCGGGCGGGAGGAGCAGGGGGGAGAACGTACAAGCAACTACAAGGAGAGACTAGGACGAAAGCGCGTGGGAAGAGAACGTCAAGTCTGAGACATGCAACATGAAAGTTCAAGTAAATGTAAATGTTTTTTTAAGGAAGGCAGTAATTCGTTAAAATATGAAATACAAGACAGACGATAATAATCATTACTTATACGCTGCTTATGTAATCAAATACGATAACACAGAGAGAGGCATGTGGAGGTACACATACGCCTGCACACACACACATACACACTACCAATGCGTGGACACATCCAACAGATCAGTCGGCCGTATTTGACAATAAACGATTGGACCGACTCAAATATCAATATATTATTACGAAATAAATATTGCTCGCTGCCTTTTAATAATATTGCCACGCCTCTGGAATGAACAGGCAACGAATTGATTGTTGTTCTTTCTTTCTTTCTTTCTTTATTTGGTGTTTAACGTCGTTTTCAACCATTCAAGGTTATATCGCGACGGGGAAAGGGGGGAGATGGGATAGGGGAAAGGGGGGAGATGGGATAGAGCCACTTGTTAATTGTTTCTTGTTCACAAAAGCACTAATCAAAAAATTGCTCCAGGGGCTTGCAACGTAGTACAATATATATGACCTTACTGGGAGAATGCAAGTTTCCAGTACAAAGGACTTAACATTTCTTACATACTGCTTGACTAAAATCTTTACAAACATTGACTATATTCTATACAAGAAACACTTAACAAGGGTAAAAGGAGAAACAGAACCGTTAGTCGCCTCTTACGACATGCTGGGTAGCATCGGGTAAATTCTTTCTCGTCCCAACCAATATGGGACTCCCCCTAACCTGCGGGGGGTAATTGATTGTTGTCAGACGAGCATCTGCATACAAAGTGCAGTTTAATAAATAATGTTCGGCTCTTTCATTTGCATCACCGCAAGCACACTGTACGTTACCTTTTAAATGGCGTTTACATAGATCGGAATTAAGGTTACTAATATTTAAACACATTCTACAGTGTTTAATTTCTGCCTGTCGTTTTCCAAAATAATAATAAACTGGTACACTGTGATCTGGACTTTGAAAATAATGCTTAAACTCGCTTATTGAATTTGTGGTTTTAATCACATCAGGCAAATGATTCCATAAAACTGTGGTCGATGGAATAAAGGATGTTCGGAATATGCCTATTTGCTGGTACGAATCTATTTAGTGGTCGTCTTCTGTGGTAGGGATTAGGGAAGAGACTAGTGGTGGCAAGAGGTTAATTAAATATTGTGGACATTTACCATGGACCATTTTGTGAAATAAAATTAATTTATGTCATTTTTGGCGTTCCTTTAAATTACAGAAACCACTTTCTTTATAAATCTTATCATGGCTAGTTCTCCGCACACCGCCAATTATAACACGTAAACTAAAGCTTCAAGGTGTAATTTTCGACAAGGCTTCGATACAATTATACCATAACACATCAACATAATCAAAATGTGGCAAAATGAAGGATTTATACATTATTTCCAAACTTTTTCTGCATAACTTATACTTACAATATCTTAAACAATTAATCAACAAAGTGGTATTTTTCACAATATTTCTGATTTAAGCGTCCCATTTACAATAATTTTCACAAAAATGCCAAGATGCTTGTGTTCTTGTATGTCTTCCAGAAGAATTCCATTAAAAAATAAAGGGTCATTTTTGTTTAAATCACGTTTTATATTCGGCAGTTTGGTTTTGGTTTCATTAAATGTAACTTTCCAACGTGCTGCCTAACAACTAATTTTATGTGACAAACTAGTATCATCAGCAAACAATTTGATGACAGACTCAATATATAATTTACAATATCATTTATATGACTAAGTGCCAAAAGGTGCTCACAGAACAGAAGACGGTTTTGTTTTACAATAAAAATGTTTCTAAAAATGTGTGTCTGCTGAAAATTGGTGTGTGTGTGGATGAATGTGCGGAGATATAGTGGACATAATTTCGTGTGTCTGACTTGAACGGTTTTGAAGTTATCTTTGTTTAAAGTCAAAAATAACGCCAAAACCGGCCATCTGAAAACGGACATCGTGATACCTCGTGTTTTGAATATGCCACAGAAAAATAACAAGAAGCACAAATGAATTGCATTTAGTTTGATTGAATGCCTGAAACATCGCTTGATTGAATGCCTGAAACATCGCTTTACAGACGAGACCAAACGTCAAATCTAAATCTCGAGAGAATTTTTTTTTTTCGATAACCGAATTTTAAGGTGTCGCACGCAAGATGTGTCGTCATCACGGCATACATTTTTCAATCGCAGATATTTACTAAATTTCTTTTTCAAAAACTCTGGAATTGGTGTCGACACGTCAAGCGATAACGGTGTATCAAACTGCTGTCTTTCAAGTAATCCAGCAAAGACTGCAGAACTTTTGAACAGCATTTTTGAAAACGATTTGAAAATGTCGTCATATCTTGCGTGCGACAAAATGTTCGGTAATTAACGGTTATTTTCTTTTAAAAACAAAATTTACATGTACAAAGATCTACTTCATCTACGGAACCACGTGACACATTCTGTGTTCAAAATTTGTGAAGAAATCACGAACCACGAATAAGCTATCAAGTGTTGAAATTATGTCGTCAACATCTTTTCAGATCTTGCGTGCGACACCATCTTGCGTTCAACATAAAATGTCACTACCTTATCGAGTTTAATGGGTAAAACTAACTATTTGTTGTCTTAGTTTAATCTTCTTAATTAAAAGCGTAATAAAACCGAACTTCCAAGATGAATTTTAATTGAGATTAGCGAAAGAGCGGGCACGCAAGTCGACCTTAAAGTAAAAGAATGATAACACGAGCGTTTGTCGTGTTGTCTTGCGTGCAACACATTGTCCAAAAAGAAAAATGTATATTTTTCTCAGACGTTTTTTAAGTTGAAACCTTGAAACTTCACACACATTTGGGGTTTAATCGCCCCCATGCATGGTAAAAGTCTTGTTGACCTTTGTCAGATTTCAAGGTCACGGCTGGGTCACATGTGGTTCAGAAAACGGATGAAACATATTTTTTCAGAGATTTTTGAAGCTAGAACCTTCAAACTTCAAACAACGCTTTTGCTTAATGATTGTTCAACATGGAGAATTCAAGGTTGATCCTTGAGAAATGTGAAGGTCATAGCAGGGTCTCGTGTGGGTAAAAAAAAAAACCATAACCTTTTTCTCAGAGTTTTTCAAAGCAAGAACCTTGAAAGTTCACATTTTTGGGCTTAATAGCCTCCATACACGGTTAAAGTCTTGTTGACCTTTGTCGAATCTCAAGGTCACATATGGGCAAATCAAAAACACGAAAATGCATCATTATCTCAGTTGTTTTTAAAGGGAGAGCCTTCAAACATCACACAACTCTCAATGATTCTCCGACTTAAAGAAGTTAAGGTAGATCCTTGTCACATGTCAAGGTCACAGAAAGGTCTCGTACGGGTAAAACAAACAAAACAAACAGATAATATTCATTTTTTCAGCTTTGTTGTTAGCTAGAATAGAGGCACATGCCACCATTCCATTCAACATGACTCATAGAAATACTATAAAACTAGTTGAAGAAATTGACAATTTTTCAAAGTTTAAGCCAGATGGCACTGCTGTGACCTTGAAATTTGACAAACATTAACCAGGCGGTCACCTTTTTTAGAAAATATCCTTAAAGGATCTTTAACCTTACTGTGACCTTGGAATTTGATGAGGTTTAATTTAACTTGCGTAGTGTGCCAAGTTTCAAGGCCCTAGCTTCAAAAACATATGAGAAAACCTCATTGAAAAATGTATATGTTTGACCTCAACGCGACCCTGCTGTGACCTTGACTTTTTCAACCAGACTTTAATCGTGTGTGAACATTATACACTAGAACTGTGTGTATTTTCAAAGCTCGTGCTATAAACGCGCTGAATAAATTGAAAATATTCCACATTTGGACCAGATGTGACCCGTACCCCGCTGTGACCTTGAACTTTGACAAAGATTAACCAGCAGGTCACTTTTAATGAGGTTTTATAAAAATGCTGAAAGTATGTGAAGTATGTAAAGTCTAACTGATCTAGTATTAAAACATGTAAGACGTGACAACGACAATTTTCCAGTTTGCAAAGGAAATTTAACCTCGCTGTGACCTTGAAATTCAATGTTGTTTAATGTGATGTGCACCATACCTGGAGGTCATTATACTTTGGTTGTGTGCCAAGTTTCAAAGCCCTAGCTTTAAAAACGTGCGAGATAACCTTAATGCTATGACTCAGTGCCGTTTTGAATGATATAACGAACAAAATTATCGTTATTTGTAAAATCATTTGGGTAAATTTATCTTTTCTTTTTGTAATTGGGTTCCAGCATCTGTTGTCTTAACAAAAATCCCAATATCAGTCGTGTTTGTCAACTTTTATTTTTTAGCCCCTTTGTCCGCTTTTCGTGCGCACCTTTTGGCACTTAGTCATATAGATCAAAAATAACAAGGGGCCTAACACTGAACCCTGAGGAAGGCCTGTTTGTACACCTTTAAACTCTGACTTGGCACCTTCAACAACAACCGATTGAGCACGGTTTGTTAAATAGCTACAAAACCATGACAATAGTCGGCCACGAACACCAATCGATTCCAATTTTACCAATAACACTTTGTGCCAGACTTTATGAAAAGCTTTTGACACATAAAAAAATACCGCCAGTATTGTTAAACCGCTGTCGTAATTTAAACACAAACAATTATATATATAGAAACAAGTTGACAGATCGTCGAGTCGCCGGGACTGTGTAGGTGTGAGAATGTTGTTGGATTGTAAAATGTCATATAAGTGGCTGTGAATACATCGCTCCCAGACTTTGTCAACACAACTCAACAAGGAAATCAAACGATATTTGTTACAAACGTCTGCAGGACCTGTCTTATAAATAGGCGTGACATTAGCTGTTTTCCAATTTTTTGGATAAACTCCTTCCCCCCAAAACAAAAAACAACAGCAAAAACTAGAGAAAGACTACAAAGAACAACAATTGCAGAAACAGCCCACAAATCAAACAATAACAGCAACAAAAACAACAACAACACACACACACACACACACACACACACACACACACACACACACACACACACACACACACATACATAAGAAATCAATTATTAAACAATAACCAACCTTTTATATCAGAAAAAACATTTACTGAGCAGCTTTCTTCGTTGAGTTCGTCCCCTCTTCTTGTAACATCGTTAGCACAGTCACAGGCCCTGATCGTCAGACAGGAAACGCTCTTCAGGCCTGAAGTTAAAATACAACAAATTCCCCGAGGGCCGAACGTCTATCTGGGCTGCCGATTGGTTAACACAACAAAAAATCAATCAC
>NC_090250.1:27872993-27935493 GCF_037325665.1 Littorina saxatilis | reverse complement strand
CTTGGTGGCTTAAAAACTAATGAGTGAATTCGGTCATTAAAAATCGGAAACTTGTAATTAAAATTATTTTTTTATTAAACGATCCAAAAACTATTTCATCTTATTCTTCGTCATTTTCTGATTCCAAAAACATATAAATATGTTATATTTGAATTAAAAACAAGCTCTGAAAATTAAAAATATAAAAATTATTATCAAAATTAAATTTCCGAAATCGATTTAAAAATTTCATCTTATTCCTTGTCGGTTCCTGATTACAAAAACATATAGATATGATATATTTGGATTAAAAACACGCTAACAAAGTTAAAACGAAGAGAGGTACAGAAAAGCGTGCTATGCAGCACAGCGAAACCACTACCCCGCTGAACAGGCTCGTCAGTTTCACTCCGTTATGCACAAGCGGCGGACTACGGTCATTGAGAAAAAATGCAGTGCGTTCAGTTTCATTCTGTGAGTTCCACAGCTTGACTAAATGTAGTAATTTCGCCTTACGCGACTTGTTATCTCTTTACATTTAGTCAAGTTTTGACTAAATGTTTTAACATAGAGGGGGAATCGAGACGAGGGTCGTGGTGTTTGTGTGTGTGTGTGTGTGTGTGTGTGTGTGTGTGTGTGTGTGTGTGTGTGTGTGTGTGTGTGTGTGTGTGTGTGTGTGTGTGTGTATGTGTGTGTGTGTGTGTGTGTCTGTGCGTGTGTGTGCGTGTGTGTGTGTAGAGCGATTCAGAGTAAACTACTGGACCGATCTTTATGACATTTTACATGAGAGTTCCTGGGTATGATATCCCCAGACATTTTTTTCATTTTTTCGATAAATGTCATTTATGACGTCATATCCGGCTTTTTGTAAAAGTTGAGGCGGCACTGTCACACCCTCAATTTTCAATCAAATTGATTGAAATTTTGGCCAAACAATCTTCGACGAAGGCCGGACTTTGGTATTGCATTTCAGCATGGAGGCTTACAAATTAATTCATGACTTTGGTCATTAAAAATCTGAAAATTGTAATTAAAATGTGTTTTTTATAAAACGATCCAAAATTACTTTTATTTTATTCTTCATCATGTTCTGATTCCAAGGTACAGTAAAGCGTGCTATGAAGCACAGCGCAACCGCTACCGCGCCAAACAGGCTCGTCACTTTCACTGCCTTTTGCACTAGCGGCGGACTACTTTCTTTCTTTCTTTTCTTTATTTGGTGTTTAACGTCGTTTTCAACCACGAAGGATATATCGCCACGGGGGAAGGGGGAAGATGGGATAGAGCCACTTGTCAATTGTTTCTTGTTCACAAAAGCACTAAACAAAATTTTGCTCCAGGGGCTTGCAACGTAGTACAATATTAACAGCTATTGTGTTTTCAGCGTAGCAATAGGGTCCGATATTTAGACGAGACAAGTATAATGCCGACGAGTCGAAGACGAGTCGCATTATACTTGTTCGAGTCTAAATATCGGACCCTATTGCTACGCTGAGAATACAATAGCGATTATATAGCTGTTCTGACCTTTATTTGTTGTTCCAAACTTACAAAATGACAGTTTTTGCGTCGATGCGTTGATCTCAGGTTTTGATAGCAGACGCCGTTTCTTATGCGCATTAGTTTTGCGCAGGCGCCACACTGACTGTGGAAAAAAACTCGATTTGACAACACAGCTGTTAAACAGCTTTTCATTAGTTCATTCGTATACAACAAAAAAAAGTTTGAGTTTTTTTAATTTTGAACAAGACTACTAATGAAGAAGACAAAAACACAACATCAACGGAAAACTAGAAACAACTGAAGAACTAAGATGCAACAAGGGGAGGAAAAGAGAACAGCTAATCCGTACAAAGCGAGCAGACGGCAGCGACGTTTCCAGTTTGGGTGAATGGCATTTATACTTGTCTCGTCATGAAGCGAATTTTTCAACCTCAGTTATAAACGACTACATGAATGTTAGTGCCATGGGTTGTACATCAATACTTCAGAGGGGAAGTGGGGTATTTAGTGTGGAGTTACGAGATAAGAAAAGCCGAATGCAAAAATTTGTGTCAGTCGGCAACTGTGAACTAAGCTCACAGGCACACAAAAACGGCTGTTCCGTTGTACTCCCCTGTTTGTACTACATCTTTTGACTTTGGGCATTTTGTGGTGTTTAGGGACAGAAAATAATAGGTTTAGTCCTGTTTCAGCGAACGACGAAGAAGAAGAAGAAGTCCTGTTTCATCGGGAAGTTAGCAGAAAAGGGTATGCTATCGACATTTGTAAAGCTGAAAAACATTCCCGAGAAAAATTTCAAGTTGTCAGTGTATGCTGTTGTCGATCAGTGAAACATCGTGTGGTACAGGTGGGTAAACCGGAACCATGCGTCTTTGTTATTGACAATATGCTTTTGGATATTGAGAAAAATGGCCGACTTCCGTAGCATTATGCTTTGATGATCGGAAGAGACCATCCAATCACAGCACCCGAATTCCCCCACGTGTTCATCAGAATTACCCAATATTGACGGACTGTGTGATGATATCTTCTGCTATGGTCTGTTGAGACAGTGATATCAAAATCGAGACCGGAGGTCGAGATTTTGATATCCCTGTCGAAACAGACCAATAGCAGAAGATATCATCACACAGTCAGTCAATGTTAGTTATATTGCTAATTCTCTGGACATTTTGTATTTACTGTAAAGAAATTACAAAAGTATTTGTCTCAGTTTTGGCTGTTCCATATCCCTCCCTCTGATTATTATTTCTTTTTGTTCACTCTTTTCTTGTACTTTTAAGTATTTCAAAATGTCTTTTCTTTCAAAAAGTCTTTAGTCGCTTGCTCAACTAAATTCTGGGATCATTACATTTTCATATATATTTGTTTGTTTTTAAATTTAGGTGTTTTTGTTTTTGAAGTGGGGAAGCAATAAAGAGGTCGTCGATATCAAAACTGATATCGACGGAAATGTCGTCGATATCACTTTTGCACTGAGCTCAGTTTTGCCCAATTGACCAATGGAAATCCACGTAACATCTGAAATAGCAATATAGCTATATATGACCTTACTGGGAGAATGCAAGTTTCCAGTACAAAGGACTTAACATTTCTTACATACTGCTTGACTAAAATCTTTACAAAAATTGACTATATTCTATACAAGAAACACTTAACAAGGGTAAAAGGAGAAACAGAATCCGTTAGTCGCCTCTTACGACATGCTGGGGAGCATCGGGTAAATTCTTTCTCGTCCCAACCAATATGGGACTCCCCCTAACCCGCGGGGGGACGGCGGACTACGTTCAGTTTCATTCTGTGAGTTCCACAGCTTGACTAAATGTAGTAATTTCGCCTTACGCGACTTGTTTATTTCTTTCTTTTTACATTTAGTCAAGTTTTGACTAAATGTTTAAACATAGAGGAGGAATCAAGACGAGGGTCGTGGTGTGTGTGTGTGTGTGTGTGTGTGTGTGTGTGTGTGTGTGTGTCTGTCTGTCTGTCTGTCTGTCTGTCTGTCTGTCTGTCTGTGTGTGTGTGTAGAGCGATTCAGAGTAAACTACTGGACCGATCTTTGTGAAATTTGACATGAGAGTTCCTGGGTATGATATCCCCAGATTTTTTTCCATTTTTTTGGATAAATGTCTTTGATGACGTCATATCCGGCTTTTTGTAAAAGTTGAGGCGGCACTGTCACACCCTCATTTTTCAATCAAGTTGATTGAAATTTTGGCCAAGCAATTTTCGACGAAGGCCGGACTTTGGTATTGCATTTCAGCTGGGAGGCTTAAAAATTAATTGATGACTTTGGTCATTAAAAATCTGAAAATTGCAATTAAAATTATTTTTTTACAAAACGATCCAAACATCCAATCATCGTATTCTTCATCATTTGCTGATTCCAAAAACATATAAATATGTTATATTTGGATGAAAAACAAGCTCCGAAAATTTAAAAATATAAAAATTATGATTAAAATAAAATGTCCGCAATCGATTTAAAAACAATTTCATCTTATTCCTTGTCGGTTCCTGATTCCAAAAACATATAGATATGATATGTTTGGATTAAAAACACGCTCAGAAAGTTAAAACGAAGAGAGGTACAAGAAAAGCGTGCTATTCCGCTCAGCGCGACCATTACCGCACTATTCTGGCTTGTCGATGTCACTACCTTTGCCACGAGCGGTGGACTGACGAAACTACGAGTATGCGGTCTTGGTGAAAAAATGCAGTGCGTTCAGTTTTATTCGGTGAGTTCGAGAGCTTGACTAAATGTACTAATTTCGCCTTACGCGACTTGTTACATTTAGTCAAGTTTTGATTTTTAATCTGTGCTTGGATGAAAACACATTTCTAGTACAAAATCATTTTAAATCGGCTTTACCCGGAAAAATAAAGCGACATCAAAACTTACAGCCAAGCTGTCGGGCTGACGCTAAAAGATCAAAACTGAAAATTTAAAATCTGAAATCAGCCATCAACAATACTAGTGAGGCATGGCTTGCCGAAATCCGAGACGGGTCGAGATCGTCTCGACGAAACATGCGAACATGGGACCTAATTTGCATAACCGATTTAAATAAAATTTCTGAACACATGCACTTTCAGAGTACTCATGACATATCATACATTATTGGGTTTAGGAATGATAACGAACTCAATGCAATCATTTTTTTTAATCTGTAACTGACATTTTAATTAAAAAAATTGTTTAGAATGTTAATGAACAAATTATTTAACTAAGTTTTAAGCCTCCGAGCTGAAATGCAATCCCATAGTCCGCACTGAGTCAAAGATCGCTTGACTAAAATTTCAATCACACAAAAACTTCTGTACATACTGAGTAAACTTGTACAGTGTTCTGGAGAGGGCTAGAAGCAGTTAACAGTATAGCTTTACGAATTTGGTATGCTCTCACCTGTGTTTTTAAGGAAGACACGTTACTGGAATTACGAATAGAATTTGGAAGTGTATTCCACACGGTTGAAATCTTATGTTAAAAAGATCTTTCATCAACAGTTTTGTTCCTGGTCTTCGGAATGCGGAGGAGTTTTCAGAGGAGGATCTGAGGGAACGGGATTGCTCATAGACAAAGAGGGGGGGGGGGGGGGGGGGGTGTGAATTCTCAAAATATCTGTGCCTACTCAATGCTGTAGTTCACTGGAAGCCAGTGCAGGTAGTAATTAAGTAGGGATGTGAAATGGACTTTCTTGGTAATCTGAACAATGAGCCTGACACTAGCCTACCCTAAACTCTTTGTAATCGGTAAAGCTCTTCAGAGGACAGGCCAGTAAGCAATATGTTGCTGTAGTCAAGTCGACTCAGTGTCCACACAATTCCAACTTACCACAGAAGGGGTGTTGATTTTTGGTATGTGTCTTAGTGGAGAAGTCTGGCCAGATCACAGATTGTGAGGCAAACATTTTACGAGATGGAATGTGCCTTTATTTACGCGGTTTGGCAAAGCAGACTCTCTCCTGAAAATCAATTTGAGTGAAAGTATCTAAATAAGATACTTTTTTTTGTACTTTTTATATTTAGTCAAGTTTTGACTAAATATTTTAACATCGAGGGGGAATCGAAACGAGGGTCGTGGTGTATGTGCGTGTGTCTGTCTGTCTGTCTGTGTGTGTGTGTAGAGCGATTCAGACTAAACTACTGGACCGATCTTTATGAAATTTGACATGAGAGTTCCTGGGTATGAAATCCCCGAACGTTTTTTTCATTTTTTTGATAAATGTCTTTGATGACGTCATATCCGGCTTTTCGTGAAAGTTGAGGCGGCACTGTCACGCCCTCATTTTTCAACCAAATTGGTTGAAATTTTGGTCAAGTAATCTTCGACGAAGCCCGGACTTCGGTATTGCATTTCAGCTTGGTGGCTTAAAAATTAATTAATGACTTTGGTCATTAAAAATCTGAAAATTGTACAAAAAAATAAAAATTTATAAAACGATCCAAATTTACGTTTATCTTATTCTCCATCATTTGCTGATTCCAAAAACATATAAATATGTTATATTCGGATTAAAAACAAGCTCTGAAAATTAAATATATAAAAATTATTATCAAAATTAAATTGTCCAAATCAATTTAAAAACACTTTCATCTTATTCCTTGTCGGTTCCTGATTCCAAAAACATATAGATATGATATGTTTGGATTAAAAACACGCTCAGAAAGTTAAAACAAAGAGAGGTACAGAAAAGCGTGCTATCCTTCTTAGCGCAACTACTACCCCGCTCTTCTTGTCAATTTCACTGCCTTTGCCATGAGCGGTGGACTGACGATGCTACGAGTATACGGTCTTGCTGAAAAATGGCATTGCGTTCAGTTTCATTCTGTGAGTTCGACAGCTACTTGACTAAATATTGTATTTTCGCCTTACGCGACTTGTTAATTTTTATATTTAGTCAAGTTTTGACTAAATATTTTAACATCGAGGGGGAATCGAAACGAGGGTATGGTGTATGTGCGTGTGTCTGTGTGTGTGTCTGTGTGTGTGTCTGTGTGTGTGTGTAGAGCGATTCAGACTAAACTACTGGACCGATCTTTATGAAATTTGACATGAGAGTTCCTGGGTATGAAATCCCCGAACGTTTTTTTCATTTTTTTGATAAATGTCTTTGATGACGTCATATCCGGCTTTTCGTGAAAGTTGAGGCGGCACTGTCACGCCCTCATTTTTCAACCAAATTGGTTGAAATTTTGGTCAAGTAATCTTCGACGAAGCCCGGGGTTCGGTATTGCATTTCAGCTTGGTGGCTTAAAAATTAATTAATGACTTTGGTCATTAAAAATCGGAAAATTGTAAAAAAAAATAAAAATTTATAAAACGATCCAAATTTACGTTTATCTTATTCTCCATCATTTGCTGATTCCAAAAACATATAAATATGTTATATTCGGATTAAAAACAAGCTCTGAAAATTAAATATATAAAAATTATTATCAAAATTATTTTTTCGAAATCAATTTAAAAACACTTTCATCTTATTCCTTGTCGGTTCCTGATTCCAAAAACATATAGATATGATATGTTTGGATTAAAAACACGCTCAGAAAGTTAAAACAAAGAGAGGTACAGAAAAGCGTGCTATCCTTCTTAGCGCAACTACTACCCCGCTCTTCTTGTCAATTTCACTGCCTTTGCCATGAGCGGTGGACTGACGATGCTACGAGTATACGGTCTTGCTGAAAAAGGGCAGCTACTTGACTAAATATTGTATTTTCGCCTTACGCGACTTGTTATATTTAGTCAAGTTTTGACTAAATATTTTAACATCGAGGGGGAATCGAAACGAGGGTCGTGGTGTATGTGCGTCTGTCTGTCTGTGTGTGTGTGTGTGTAGAGCGATTCAGACTAAACTACTGGACCGATCTTTATGAAATTTGACATGAGAGTTCCTGGGTATGAAATCCCCGAACGTTTTTTTTATTTTTTTGATAAATGTCTTTGATGACGTCATATCCGGCTTTTCGTGAAAGTTGAGGCGGCACTGTCACGCCCTCATTTTTCAACCAAATTGGTTGAAATTTTGGTCAAGTAATCTTCGACGAAGCCCGGGGTTCGGTATTGCATTTCAGCTTGGTGGCTTAAAAATTAATTAATGACTTTGGTCATTAAAAATCGGAAAATTGTAAAAAAAAAATAAAAATTTATAAAACGATCCAAATTTACGTTTATCTTATTCTCCATCATTAGCTGATTCCAAAAACATATAAATATGTTATATTCGGATTAAAAACAAGCTCTGAAAATTAAATATATAAAAATTATTATCAAAATTTTTTTTTCGAAATCAATTCAAAAACACTTTCATCTTATTCCTTGTCGGTTCCTGATTCCAAAAATATATAGATATGATATGTTTGGATTAAAAACACGCTCAGAAAGTTAAAACGAAGAGAGGTACAGAAAAGCGTGCTATCCTTCTTAGCGCAACGAATACCCCGCTCTTCTTGTCAATTCCACGTGCACTGCCTTTGCCACGGGCGGTGGAGTGACGATGCTACGAGTATACGGTCTTGCTGCGTTGCGTTGCGTTCAGTTTCAGTTCTGTGAGTTCGACAGCTACTTGACTAAATATTGTATTTTCGCCTTACGCGACTTGTTTTTCTTTCCTTTCAGTAACATTAGTAAAGGTACATTTTACGGTTGACTTCGATTTTGGACAACCTTTCTATTTATTATTTAGTTCTATGAAGAAAACCCGTAATGCTTTACAGTAAATCGAGTTGATTTTACGCTCACGGAGCTTAATCAAAGTATAATGCAATTTTTGTGTTTCAAAAGCAAGATTAACATCCATATTGACATTAGCACTCGCTATAATCTATATTTTATTGAAGACAGAAACTGCAAATCCCTTGTAAAGTGAAATTTGATCTTTATTCCTTTGTGCTTCTAGGAATTCTGCAGAAATCAAAAGCTTTATGAATGACGTTCGGAAATAGATAGTGTGTGTGTGTGTGTGTGTGTGTGTGTGTGTGTGTGTGTGTGTGTGTGTGTGTGTGTGTGTGTGAGTGTGTGCGTGTGTGTATGTGTGTATGTGTGTGTGTGTATGTATGTGTGTGTATATATGTGTGTGTGTCTGTGTGTGTGTGTGTGTATGTGTGTGTGTGTATGTGTGTCACTGTCATGTTCATCCAATATAGCATGAAACAATTATTCAAATATAGATTGAAATATAAGTGAATGCTTTACCGGCAGTGCCGTGTGCTTAAACATGACGATCGCGTGCTCAGACCCTTAAGTCACGCAGTGACAGGATGTGACGACAACACACCGGAAGAAGTGAAAAGAGCAATCAGCCTGCCCGACCAGTGCGAGCGTAGGTCGTGCCCGCCGCTTTCCTGTGTGTGTGTGTGTGTGTGTGTGTGTGTGTGTGTGTGTGTGTGTGTGTGTGTGTGTGAGGGTGTCATTGTGTGTGTGTGTCATTAAAATCGATAAAAGCACTACACCCCGGTAATGACCGAAGTATGTTGTTTCTTGCGTCTTAAAAAGGCTGGACTTGCTGCGACCTATATTTTCATCATCCTCGTGACCCAAATATGTTCAACTGCGCACTTGTTGTGTCTCCAGAGTCTTCGTGGTAGCCGTTGTTGTTGTCGTTGTTAGCTTGTAATTTTGTATTGTGTTTTTCGTTGCTATCACAAACACAATTCTGATTCACAATGAGATAGTGATCGGTGAAATTAAAAATGGCTTGACGAAAAAGACTAATCCGAGATGCTGGTGTTTATACGTGATTTTTGCGTCCATCTGAGGCATTGTGCGTGTTTGCTTCCATGTTTTGGACACTTGGTCCCAAGAAAATTCTTCACGCTGAAACAAACATCGTTAGCTTATAATAATACGCAGCTATATTCCATAACAGAAGTGTTTTGGTTATCTGTTACGGAAGGTTTTTCCTGGAAGTGTCTGTGTGTAAATAACTATTCTATCAGAAATGCATGTCCTAACTCTGTTTACTAAGTCACTCCATTTCACACACACACACATCACTCAAACTAGGCACAAAGACTTAAACAAGTTATTGCCCTTTGCCCTCGTACCTATATTTAATTAAGTCATTCACACAAAATACATGTATGGCAATTCACACACAATCAACAATCACTTAAATTCACTGAAATATAATAATAAGTTGAGTTAAGTTACGTGGAGGAATATCTGTCCCTCGATGACGTCGTTTCAATGTTTATATTTGTGGATTCTTATCTCACTCGTTACTCACAGTTCACTTGTTACTCACAGTTCACTTGTTACTCACAGTTCACTTGTTACTCACAGTTCAGCGGGTTCATTTACTTGATCCATATTACACCAATGAAAAATTACGACCATGGTGATATGGGGTGGGATTCCACCGGATCCAAGAATTCCTGCGCTGCATTACAACCTTGTGCCGTTGCATCCGACGACCTTCTATGCAGTGGCGACAAGGAGGGGATGTTCATCTTCTTCCTTCTTTCCTGCAGTGGAGTACACCCTCGCTCCCACCGGGGTGCTGTGTAAAAAGTTTATACTATCAATAGATGAATACCCGCTTCGCCGGGTACGGCTTCGCCGGGAAGAAGTCGAGCCGAATACTTTGCCGGCGCACCGCACGAAGGAAGGAAGATAAACGCGCAAAACACTGGAGAAGAGTAATACCCGGCTTCGCCGGGACAGTGACCTTCTGAAAATAGTATAACGGGAATATGGATTGAGCGTTGTCGACAGTGACCTTCTAAATATAGAAACGGGAATATGGATTGACGCCACACGAAGGAAGGGAGATAAACGCAAAACACTGGAGAAGATAAGGAAGAGTTACTGCGAATGGATCCAGAGAAAAACCAAAATCGGTTCAGGGCTGCGCGCAGAGAGCACGTGTTGAAATATCTCATCGACCAGGTTGTGTCCGGGGTGTACCTGAATATGGCCACCAAATTTGAAAGAGATCCATCGAGAACTTTGGCCGTGCATCGCGGACACACACACACACACACACACACACACACACACACACACACACACACACACACACACACACACACACACACACACACACACACACACACATACAAGTCGTATATATATATATAGATAAGTCTCAACCACTCAGTTCTTAGTCAAACTTCTCCACAAAATATTAATTCCACTCTTACTCAATAATATCACATTCATCCGTCAACTAACCTATGTCATTACAATATCATTTCAGCTCATTTACCCAATACTCCATTACAAAGGAAAATACAAACATTCCTTTCCAAAATGGCTGACAACAGCTCCCACATCTCCTAATCCAATTCACAACATTATTCTCAAAGTCATGTCACAAGTCAAGATTACTGAACAAACACAATTCAATAAATACCTGTATATTCACAGCAATGAATCCAACATGATTCATCTAGGCATGAGTCACATACCGTCGACCTCAATGCTATTTGAGAACCCGATCATAACTATGAAGACCTGGGCAGACACACCCGTGATAGTTTATGATGTTCTGTTCAATACAGCAAACATGGCTACTTCCAGTTTCTCCAACCTGTGGAGGCTCTTCATAAGACCACCAGCTTCATTACCAGAGCTGGACTCCAAGTTTAACATTGGCGAACGACAAGAAGAAGAAGAAGACAGTTTCTCCAATTTAGTAATCTCCTCTCCCATTGGTCAATCCTAACATGCCATACTATGCTGATTGAAACCTCTTCTTCCATTGGTCAATTCTATCAGGCCATACTATTCGGATTGAAAGTATGGTAAGCTTCTTCTTCTTCTTCTTCTTGGCGTTCGCAGAGGTTACACGATCAGTCCAGCACTGGTGATAAATGTTGTCGTTTTCTCCAACTCCTGTCGACTGCCGTATAGTTTGGTCTGCAAGGGAGTTGGTGACGGCCACACTTCTTTTCGTTCCTCATCTAGTAAGGGACATCGCTGTAAGATGTGTTCCGCTGTTTGGTCTTCTTGACCGCAGGCACAGGTTGGTGATGGCGCCAGCTTGAACTTTCGGTTCATGTGAGCATTGAGCCTGTTGTGGCCAGTACGCAGCCTGATGAGGTTGACTTGCTGCTCTCTGGACATTGTGTGGTAGTCATCTCTGTTTGTCCTTGGCCTCATCAATGCCTTGATGATTGTCTTCTGCTCACTAAAGCTGACAGTGTTTTCAGGTTGATCTTCCACGGCTCCTTCTTTCGCCAGCTCATCTGCCCTTTCATTTCCTGGTATCCCACAGTGTGCTGGTATCCACTGGAGGACAACTCTTCTGGTTTGTCTGACCATCTGTAATGCTTTGGCCAGCTGTGGGAGTTTGTCGTTCTCTAGGGCCTGAAGGACTGAAAGGGCGTCCGAGAGGAAGACAACTTGGTAGCAAGGGTCTGCGGAGTCCTGAACCAAGGAGGCGGCCTGCATGAGAGCTTCTGCTTCTGCTTTATAGTTTGTGCAGTGTTTGCCAGTGGCAACGCTGGATGTAGCTGTATGTCCCCCAGGGAACTGGATCAGAATGCCAGCACCTCCATTGAGCACGGCGTTAGTTGCTGATCCATCGGTGTATACATGGATCCACGCCTCTTTAGGGTACTGTTCGTCGATCAGGGCTAAGGTGAGTGCCTGTCGAGCTGTGTCATTCTGATCTTCTCCTGAGGTAACATGTGGAACACTGGTGCAGATCTGGATGCCTGGTTTCTCTGTTGCCTTGGGAGTTTCCTCTTCTTCTTGAGTCAGAGGTAGAGTGTTCTGTGGGAGGACTTCCCTGTACTGTCGAGAAAGTCTCTTGCTCTCGTGTACAAAACTGCTCCGTTTGAGCCGGTTCTTGGTGAGGTTGCTCAGTCTGTGCTTCATGGGGTGGTCGGGTAGGCACTTGAGCTTCTTGGCCTGTACCATAGTCTTGGCTTCTCTTCTCTGACAGAGGGGTTGGATGGTGGTAAGCTTCTCCATTTCCTTGACGGGCGTGGATTTCATTGCACCAGTGATGAGTCGGAGGGCCTGGTTTTGCACACGGTCGAGGGTCTGCAGGTTTGTCTTGGCCGAGGTTGACCACGCTGTGGAGCCGTACTCGAGGTGGGGTCTGATTGTTCCCTGGTATACTGTCTTCAGTATCTTCTCGTTCGCTCCCAAGGTGGTACCTGCCAGCTTCCTGAGTATGGCTAGCTTGCGCCGGGCCTTCGTCTCTGCCTGTGCAATGTGTGGTTTCCAGGTCTGCCGTCTATCAAAGGTGACACCAAGGTACGTTGCTTCTTCATCCTCTCTCAGAGGAGTTCCACCAAGCCTAATGGTTCCTGTCACGTTTCACTATATCACATAAGGTGATTATGAAACGGTTAGTTACTTCTAACTAACTAACCACACCACGATCCACTCTCGCAGTCATACAATTAAATAGAAACAACAAAAGTATAAGTTTCAGACGCCTGTTTATGTAATAACTCGCCACCTCCCTCGAGACTTCACTCCAAAATATGTTCTTTTACGTTCAAAACGTAAAAACAGTGGTCACTGACAAAATGCCAGTTAGAATATAGAAAATTATAGTAACACGCTGATCCCGTGTAAAGTTAAGAAAATATAGCTGATCTGCCAAAAGTGCTAATTTATGCAGGTGTCACACACCCCACGTTGTCACCGCTCGAATGTAATCATAAATAGAAAAGATGACAACGGTGGTAAACAGGGTGCAAAGACATGGTGCACTTAGCTTTTCTTCTGCCACTGAGTGGACGGCCTGTAATTAGTTCATAGTCTCCACAACTGCTCCGTCGAATGAAGTGCTGGTTAGCGTGGTGACGAAGCAGGGAACAGTGGAGACATCAGGCGCCACACCCAGTCGCTGGTTAGCTGGTTAGCCGGTTAGCTGGTTAGCCGGTTAGCTGGTTACATCACTCCGCGGACGATCTTGATGTAGCGTCCCGCTGATAACAGTGTCCCGCAGATAACAGCGTCCCGCAGGTAACAGCCAGCAACAGTAGCAGGTAGAAATGAAGAAAGGCTGCAACAAAAAGCCTCGGTGCACTAGACATGTCATGCTACCCCTCACACCCCACCTTTAAACATGTCACCCTGACATATTTCATCAAGCACGTGGGCCTGCACAAACGGACTTTTACAACAACAAATCAGCCATTTCCTTCCTTCTCTCCATATCTGCAAAAACCTTATACAGATTAGTATTTTAGCGTCACAAAGAGCAAATTATGCGCTAACCTGGAAAGAACAACAAAGAGTATTTCATTCAACAAACACAGACTCGTCAACAGCGTTAAATAATGATTTATTACCTCAAAAGCCTAGATGTAGGTAGCTCTCTCATTGAAGCGAAAACTGCTTCCTCCTTTGAATGGCACCTGTTCGTCAACAGCGATACCCCATTCACCCTCTTGCTGAATACTTTATGCGGTGAAAATACTTTCTCGCACGGCGCAGAGAATTTGACGACCCGTCAACGTCAGACCGCAAGTGAACAGAGAGAAAGTGGTCTCAAACTGAAGTTTCCTGAAGCCCTCCTGTACATATGCAGAGCGGCGCGTAGAATATCAATGCAGAACTCAAAGCGATGAAATCCATCAAACTAGCAGGAAATATAAGACACCGACCGTTCTCCCCAGCGCTGAGTTTTCGAGTGTCCAGTTAACATGTCTCAGGCAGACAACCTTGACGAGATCACGTGACTCACCCTGTCACTTCCCAAGTTCAGCTATCGCCAATTCTGCCTCGACAGCAGAAATACCCCCAAAAAATGCGTGCAACACAAAATCCCCGTGTTCGTTTTGCGCTGTCAGCAAAACCCACATCCGTTGGCAGAAAGCACAGGCGCTTTCTATCGCAATTGACCAAGAGAAGGCACTCCACAGAGTGACACTTTCTTGATCCATGTCACCTAATCGTGACAGTTCCGGCTTTCTGCTTTGGCGACAGTGTGAATAGGGTGGTGGAGGATTTCTCCTTGTTGATGGAGACGCACCAATCTTCTGCCCATGCGTTCAGTCTATCTGCCGCTTGCTGCATTCTGTAGGTGGCAGTACTTGCGTGCTCCTCCTTGCACCAGATCACAAGGTCGTCTGCGTAGAGAGCAGCTTTGATCCCCTTGGGCATCTCAGACACCAGATCGTCGATGAAGAGAAGGAAGAGTGTGGGGGAGGGGACTCCGCCCTCAGGGACGCCATGACGAAGGAGGAACTTCTTGCTTTTGGTCTGGTCGACGTTAACTCTTGCCCTGCGGTTATAGAGGTAGGAGCGAATCCACTGGTACATGTTGCTGGACACGCCTTTCCTCAGCAGTTTTACAAGGAGTCCATCTTTCCAGACCTTGTCAAAGGCCTTCTGAAGATCTATCCAGGTGACGAAGACCAGCTTCTGTTCCTGAAAGGCATCTTCAACTTCTTGCGCCAGGTAAGTGACCTGATCTTCAGTGCTGCGGAACTGTCGGAATCCAGCTTGTTCAGGGGCGAGGAGGTTCCTGGATTCCAGGTACCACCTGAGGCGCTCGTTCACAATTCTCTCCAGGGTCTTCACAACACAGCTGGTGAGGCTGATTGGGCGATAGCTGGTGGCCTTCTTTGGCCCTTTTTTTAAGATGGGGATCATGATCGCTTCTCGCCAGAGTTGTGGTAGCGATCCTTCTTGCCAGCTGCTGTTGAAGACCTCGAGTAGCTTGTTCTCTGCTGCACTACCAAGGTGGGTTAGCATCTCGTTGGTGATGCCGTCTGGGCCAGGGGACTTCTTCGCCTTTAACTTTTTCAGAGCTGAGTGCAGCTCATGGAGTGTGAGTGGTTGACTCATGGCGTCCACTGTCGACTGTCTGGCAGGTCTCTCTCTTTTCTCTCTTCTTGCTTCTCTCTGTTTCTCGGGGCTAACATGGAGGTTGCTCTCAGCTGCATAGCTTTCAGCAAATTGGTTGGCAGCATGCTTTCCAGTTAGCACCTTCCCGTTCTCTTCTAATGTGATCTTTCCTCTGCAGGTGTTATTATCATTCAACTGCTTTGTAAGCCTCCAGAGCTTTCTGCCATCCTTCTCAAGGTTCAGAGAGCTTGTTTTCTCTTGCCAGCTTCTCCGTCTTGCCTGTAGCTTCTTCTTGAGAAATTTGGCTTTGGCTTCCTGGAGGCGGATGTTGTTGTTTTGTGACGGGTTGACTTCTGCTTCCCTTCTGGCGTCTGCCAGATCATCATCCAGTTCCTGCAATTCATTGCTCCAATAGGGCTTATAGTCTCTCCTGGCACCCCTGGGAATGGACTCACGCGCTGCTCTGAGGATGCTCATGTTGAAGTCCTTCGCCACCATGTTGATGTCTCGACCCTCGACTCTGATGTCTTTGGTGAGTTCGCTGGTGCGGTGTCTAAAGAGGAACCAGTTCGCTCTTTTGTAGTTCCACCGTGGGAAGGAAGCTTCAGTGCAGGACTCCATGCCCAGGGTCAAAAAGACTGGCCGATGGTCACTTCCACCTAGCTGTTCTCCGACCTCTCTGCTGGTTAGCTGGTGCATGTCTTCCGTGCAGAAGGCTAGGTCAGGAGTTGATGTAGTGTGCCATCTTCTGGAGTAGAATGTAGGGCAGTCAAAGGGACTGTTCAAAAGGATGAGACCTTTGTCGTCCTGCCAGTTCTCCACCTCTTCTCCTCTCCGATCCAAGTGGTCATATCCCCAACTCTGTGAATGACTGTTGAAGTCACCCACCACGATGAAGTTGGAGGCCTTTGCGGGGATCGTGTCAAGGGCGAGGTGTCTATCGTTGGGGCAGTAGAAGTTGACAAGATGGAATTCTGCTGTCTTCGTCTGGATTCGAATCACCTGATATTCGGAGTCCTCCATGTGCGTTTCTATCAAACAGGCATTGATGTTGTTCCTTATGAGGGTCAGGATTCCTCCTTTGCTTCGGTCTGTTCTGTCGGTCCTAAGGCACTGGTAGCCTCTCACTTTGAAGGACTTTTGGGGTGTCAGGTGCGTCTCCTGAATACAGCAGATGTTGATGTTCTTCTCATGCAGGATATGCTCCAACTCTGTCTTCTTGTTCAGGATACTTTCTGCGTTCCAGTGCATGACCTGAAAAGGTCGCTGCTGACTGGGTTTCTTCCTGGTTGTGGTGGTGCCAGTCACTCTCCTCCCGCGTCCCCTGGCGTGACAAGACGGACGGGAGGGACCTCCAGTAGTTGGGGCTGGGTCCCTTTGAGGCATGGGACCTGACGCTGCTCCACCTTGGGGGGTCCTCAATGGCCGAGCGCCATTTCCATCTGTGCTGGTTGATTGTGTCATCATTTGCGTAAGCGCGTGTACCCGTGGTTTGTTAGAATGCGCCGTGCGGCCCGGGTCCTCCGTCTTCAGCATTCGGGGTTTTCTGTCGGGGTTACCTCACCCTTAGCTCATGGCCCGTACGTCCTACCCTGAGAGCACAGGGGGGAGGATTTGCCGGGATCCCACCCGGAGCTAGGGTTTTAATGCGCCGTTAATCGCATTAGATGAGTCCCGTCAATGGACGATGGAGCATTTCAAAGGGGGTAGCAGTGCCGCCTGCTACCCCACTCCGCCCTGGTAGGAAACACCGCCAGTTTGGTCCGCGGCCGCAAGCGGCTGATCTCCATATCTGAAGACCGTTCCCCTATCCGCCACCCGGGGACGCGCTGGGTTGGGGGTGGTCGCCCCACTGAAAATCCCACACTGGGTTAAGAAAGATCAGCCTGTCCCAGGTATGGTAAGCTAATCTGCACACATTTAATAAAATTGCTAAACAAATGTTAAACATTAATTTAGACTAAACTATGTACAAATCCATTTGTTACATTATCCATTGTCAAAAACATGTTTTTGCCCCCGTTATTTCTGCACTGAGAAAAAAGCACACACTGTAAACAAGTATATTTTTCAAGAAAACTGTAGAGACTGGAGAGGTGTTTTTTCCCCCCAAAAAATGATCATTATTATTGTTTCTGAGGTATTCACATTGTTTGCTTATCAAAACAACCTACGAATACTTGAGTTGATGCGCATAACTAAGAGGGTGGTGTCAGGGGAGGGGGTGGTTTGGGAGTAGACGAGGAAAGTTCAAGTGAAAGTAATAGACAGGTACATGATTGTGTACATAGTCAAAAATCGTTTTACTTTAACTGGAACCTTCCAGAGACGATCAGCTCGCTCCTTCTAAGCTAACCCTTCCTATCTCACCTGTATGCCTCCCCTTTGCCCCCTATACCCCCCCCCCCATTTCCCCCCAAACAAGCAAAAAAAAAAAAAACTAGCCACATCTGCGATAGTGAGTCAAACTATCTACAGAACGATGTAAAGGCCTAGCCAAATCTGAGATAGTGAGTTAAACTATCTATAGAGCGATATAAAGGCCTAGCCACATCTTAGATAGTGAGTACTATCTATAGAGCGATATAAAGGCCTAGCCACATCTTAGATAGTGAGTTAAACTATCTATAGAGCGATATAAAGGCCTAGCCACATCTTAGATAGTGAGTTAAACTATCTATAGAGCGATATAAAGGCCTAGCCACATCTTAGATAGTGAGTTAAACTATCTATAGAGCGATTTAAAGGCCTAGCCAAATCTGAGATAGTGAGTCAAACTATCTATAGAGCGATGTAAAGGCCTAGCCCCATCTTAGATAGTGAGCTAAACTATCTATAGAGCGATATAAAGGCCTAGCCACATCTGATAGAGTGAGTCAAACTATCTATAGAGCGATTTAAAGGCCTAGCCAAATCTGAGATAGTGAGTCAAACTATCTATAGAGCGATGTAAAGGCCTAGCCAAATCTGATATAGTGAGTCAAACTATCTATAGGGCGATGTAAAGGCCTAGCCAAATCTGAGATAGTGAGTCAAACTATCTATAGAGCGATGTAAAGGCCTAGCCAAATCTGAGATAGTGAGTCAAACTATCTATAGAGCGATGTAAAGGCCTAGCCAAATCTGAGATAGTGAGTCAAACTATCTATAGAGCGATGTAAAGGCCTAGCCCCATCTGATATAGTGAGCCAAACTATCTATAGGGCGATGTAAAGGCCTAGCCAAATCTGATATAGTGAGTCAAACTATCTATAGGGCGATGTAAGGCCTAGCCCCATCTGATATATAGTGAGTCAAACTATCTACAGAACGATGTAAAGGCCTAGCCAAATCTGAGATAGTCAGCCAAACTATCTGTAGAGCGATGTAAAGGCCTAGCCCCATCTTAGATAGTGAGTTAAACTATCTATAGAGCGATATAAAGGCCTAGCCACATCTGATAGAGTGAGTCAAACTATCTATAGAGCGATTTAAAGGCCTAGCCAAATCTGAGATAGTGAGTCGAACTATCTATAGAGCGATGTAAAGGCCTAGCCAAATCTGAGATAGTGAGTCAAACTATCTATAGGGCGATGTAAAGGCCTAGCCAAATCTGATATAGTGAGTCAAACTATCTATAGGGCGATGTAAAGGCCTAGCCAAATCTGAGATAGTGAGTCAAACTATCTATAGAGCGATGTAAAGGCCTAGCCCCATCTGATATAGTGAGCCAAACTATCTATAGGGCGATGTAAAGGCCTAGCCAAATCTGAGATAGTGAGTCAAACTATCTGTAGAGCGATTTAAAGGCCTAACCACATCTGATATAGTGAGTCGAACTATGTATAGAGCGATATAAAGGCCTAGCCAAATCTGAGATAGTGAGTCAAACTATCTATAGAGCGATGTAAAGGCCTAGCCAAATCTGAGATAGTGAGTCAAACTATCTATAGAGCGATGTAAAGGCCTAACCAAATCTAAGATAGTGAGTCAAACTATCTATAGGGCGATGTAAAGGCCTAGCCAAATCTGATATAGTGAGTCAAACTATCTATAGGGCGATGTAAAGGCCTAGCCAAATCTGAGATAGTGAGTCAAACTATCTATAGAGCGATGTAAAGGCCTAGCCAAATCTGATATAGTGAGTCAAACTATCTATAGGGCGATGTAAAGGCCTAGCCAAATCTGAGATAGTGAGTCAAACTATCTATAGAGCGATTTAACGGCCTAGCCAAATCTGTGATAGTGAGTCAAGCGATTCACGCGAGACGGACTGTGTCTTTGAAGGGCTCTGCTCTGTGTTTCGAACTCTTTACCAGGCCGCGGTGACCTAACAAACAAAGCACACTAAAAAAAAATGAAAATAATCTTAGCTCATGGTGAAGAATACTCGATAAATTGTGACACGAGCTACGCTTTGATACCAAATGTGCTCGAGTGGATAATGGAAACTTTTTTTAACAGAACACAATGCTCGAACGAAAATTCGATGAATTATCGAACAGTTTCATCAGAAAACAATTAACTCGGTTGTTACGCTTGGCTGCTTCAAGTGTTATTACAAGTGTGGTTTAATTCAATCGATAAAGTTAGAGGAAGCAGACTTTTAATGCATTTGCAGTGCACAGAGTGGTTTGTTTTTAGGATAATGTAATGATGATTGGTGGTCAAGGGTTTGTGAGATTTACTTGTGCTTTTTCTTTGTTTGGGTCGTTGTCTTGCTATTCCAATGTAAAAATGTTTTAAATTTGTGTGTTTGTTTATCTGTGTGTTTGTTTGTTTGTTTAATTGACTGATTGACTGATTGATTAATGATTTGAATTTATTTACTTCTTTATTTACTAACTTATTATTTAATTTATTGATTGATTGATTGATTGATTGATTTATCCATTAACCGTTTCATTCATACATTCATACTAAACCTAATTCAGTGGATACATTCCCCTGATGTGTCAATTTCTTGTACCGCGTTCGTGATAGCTCGCTTATGTGTTTGTAGAGCTCCCTGTTCCTACGTGTCTGGTATGTGCGTTTAAACAAAAAATCACACTCACCACAGGTATATTATCTACAAGTTAGTATCCCCTTTCATTGGCTCTGTCGACGCCCATTTTTTAACCGCTTGCTTCCCTTAATATTATAAACCGGCCATAGAGCGTCGTTGTCCTGAACTAAATCTTCCAAGTCTCAAAATCCGTGGGGAATTCTGGTTGGGGAAACCCTTTCATGCAATGACGTCAGCGCCTTTCGGCAATTGCTCAATGCATTTCGGAGCCAGACTACAACATAATGTCGGTAACACTTGAAACTAACGCTACTTGAGATTGCTTTTCAAACTCATACGAAGTGAACGGGAACATACGGTCAGTTATCAACTTAACTTACCTCGACCAGTTAGATCGACAGAACGTATTTACACAAAGATACGAACGGAGAAACTCAAAAACTGACGAGTCGACACATTCTCGAGAACTCCCGTGTAATGCATGTTTGACGTTCAACTTTATAATTATTTTCACCCGGGAAAACTGTGTGCCGGGTTGGCTCATTGGTAGTGCGCTCACCCGTTGGTCAAGGGTTCGAATCGCGAAATTGTCAAGTACAGTATTTTTGTTTCTGTTTTTTTCCTCAATTTTTCAAGTTGGTTTAATGTTCTAGATTCGTTCTAGTATTTTAATTATCGTGTATTGAAAATAAAATGTTAGTGCGCAAGTGCCTTTGAACAGCTTTTCCACGATCCCGTATTATATTTTTTAGTCCGGGATACACCAACCCCGTCTATTTGTGTTTTTTTGTATCACCGCGCATCGACTGAAGGTAATGGTGGTTTGGGGCTTGCAAGATCATGAGCTTGTGCACTCGCCCAATCCCTCCATTGAACCAGCGGTATTCTTGTCCTGATTGCATTATTGCAGCCAACGATAGCGATTATTTGCGCAGGTCTAAACATTCACCATGAAATACCGCCGAGGAACAAGCATGGGTGTTCAATATTGCATGGATCCTGTCTATCAAATAAGACTGTTGAAAAAAAGTCTTGTTTTATTTGGGCTGTTGCTAGCTATTCAGTATGGGAAAAGGATCAGGTTAGAATAACAACCGAAACGTCAAAACCAGGCGCTGTTGGGGGAAACAAAGTGTGTGTTTATGCGTGCGTGCGTGCGTGCGTTTTCGAGTGTTTGTGAGAACTCACGCTCCTGTGGTCGAGTGTAGTACAGACGCAAATGAAATCTACACAATTACAATAATAAACACATACAAGTTAGCTTTCTTTGCCACAGATAGCAAGAGCAGCTGTAACGGGGTACATAATTTACCCCCCGGTTCAAGCAATATCAGGTCAACAATGTTCGTAATCATACTGGAAATCACTCCTTAGTGACTAGAGTGTCAGATTAACACACTTGTTGTCCACTTGTTACCTTCTTTACCCACCGCGCAATTGAAAAACCTGTCATCCGTCCGTTCGTTTTGCTTTGTGAGTCGTAAAATGTGAATCGCTGAATGTAGTTCTTCTTCCTTCTCTCGCATAGTCACCATTGTTCTGCTGTTATCTGTCGTGTGTTCGCTACAGACAGGCTACAGCCGCCTTACATCCGGGACCCGGTCACACCGTTGCTCGTCCTTCACTGAAGCACGTAGAGATACGATGGCGGTCACACCGTTGCTTGTCCTTCACTGAAGCCCGTAGAGATACGATGGCGGTCACACCGTTGCTTGTCCTTCACTGAAGCCCGTAGAGATACGATGGCGGTCACACCGTTGCTTGTCCTTCACTGAAGCACGTAGAGATACGATGGCGGTCACACCGTTGCTTGTCCTTCACTGAAGCACGTAGAGATACGATGGCGGTCACACCGTTGCTTGTCCTTCACTGAAGCACGTAGAGATACGATGGCGGTCACACCGTTGCTTGTCCTTCACTGAAGCCCGTAGAGATACGATGGCGGTCACACCGTTGCTTGTCCTTCACTGAAGCACGTAGAGATACGATGGCGGTCACACCGTTGCTTGTCCTTCACTGAAGCCCGTAGAGATACGATGGCGGTCACACCGTTGCTTGTCCTTCACTAAAGCACGTAGAGATACGATGGCGGTCACACCGTTGCTTGTCCTTCACTGAAGCCCGTAGAGATACGATGGCGGTCACACCGTTGCTTGTCCTTCACTGAAGCCCGTAGAGATACGATGGCGGTCACACCGTTGCTTGTCCTTCACTGAAGCACGTAGAGATACGATGGCGGTCACACCGTTGCTTGTCCTTCACTGAAGCACGTAGAGATACGATGGCGGTCACACCGTTGCTTGTCCTTCACTGAAGCACGTAGAGATACGATGGCGGTCACACCGTTGCTTGTCCTTCACTGAAGCCCGTAGAGATACGATGGCGGTCACACCGTTGCTTGTCCTTCACTGAAGCACGTAGAGATACGATGGCGGTCACACCGTTGCTTGTCCTTCACTGAAGCCCGTAGAGATACGATGGCGGTCACACCGTTGCTTGTCCTTCACTAAAGCACGTAGAGATACGATGGCGGTCACACCGTTGCTTGTCCTTCACTGAAGCCCGTAGAGATACGATGGCGGTCACACCGTTGCTTGTCCTTCACTGAAGCACGTAGATATACGATGGCGGTCACACCGTTGCTTGTCCTTCACTGAAGCCCGTAGAGATACGATGGCGGTCACACCGTTGCTTGTCCTTCACTGAAGCACGTAGAGATACGATGGCGGTCACACCGTTGCTTGTCCTTCACTGAAGCACGTAGAGATACGATGGCGGTCACACCGTTGCTTGTCCTTCACTGAAGCACGTAGAGATACGATGGCGGTCACACCGTTGCTTGTCCTTCACTGAAGCACGTAGAGATACGATGGCGGTCACACCGTTGCTTGTCCTTCACTGAAGCACGTAGAGATACGATGGCGGTCACACCGTTGCTTGTCCTTCACTGAAGCCCGTAGAGATACGATGGCGGTCACACCGTTGCTTGTCCTTCACTGAAGCACGTAGAGATACGATGGCGGTCACACCGTTGCTTGTCCTTCACTGAAGCACGTAGAGATACGATGGCGGTCAGTGGACAACAGAGTTTCTGGCTCGTGTTCACCATAACAACAGCGTTACACAAACGCTCCGATGACGTCAGCCCACAAGCCGTGATGACGCTGGTCCAACAACAGGCGAGAGCGCTCCAAGAGCAGACAGCCACCATTGGAGCGCTGCAGGCCAGACTGACCAGCGTTGAGGCCAAGCTTACCAGTGTTAAAGTCAAGGTCCAGCAACAGTCCGACAACCTTACTCGCCTGGATACGCAAGGTCTGTAAAACCGTTCCTGTCTGGTACAGAATACGTTTGGGACCTCCGATGTCAACAACCGACAGAGAACGTTTTAATGCGTAATCCATACATAAATAGACACGTACATAATCTTCATTGAATGCACAGGCCTATACGGAGTACATCAAAGCCGGTATTAAGAGCTTGTCTCTCACATCTTTCGTCATTAATTCCATGCATTTTAATTACGAGACGCCGCACGAGATCAAAATCTAGTTTAGTCGGCGAGTAATCAAGAGAAAATATCGAGCACATTTGTCCCAAGAGGGCAGTTGTGCTATCTCATAGAAATAGATAAAGGCGCATTATAAATGCGGGGGATTTAGCATTGAATCCCTCTCGCACCCAGGGACTTCAAAGAAAGAAACGATATCATTTCCGGTGTGGTGTTGATATATACTTTAAGCACCTCTACATGTCATAAACAAGAGGTGTTCCTGTGTTTACCCCAGGCAAAATATAGGCCTACCAAAACCTTTAATCAAAAGAGGGAAAGGTTAATTTTTGGAACGTTTAATTATTGACAACTGACAACACGAACTATGTACAGACTCAATTTAACATTAAAGTAACGCTGCAAACTATTAGGGGGTTTATGACTAGCATTAGTCGTTCCATAAACTTACGTTTGCTATATGCGTTGATTCTGATTTTGGAACGTAAGCAGTCGATCTGTTTCGTATTTCCACTAAATCAATACGACCTGAAACAAACAAGCTGCACACATTCTGAAGGGCAATAATCAAAATAAAGAGAAGTTTCATTAAGGCACACCCCTTTCCGTGGAAAACGGTTCGGCAGCAGCAACAACAACAACAACATGACCCTCAACAAGCACTAACACAACAACAACAACAACAACAACACAACAACAACAATTAGGTAAAAGTGCAATGCCAAGGCACTCCATACTCCCAACGACGGACTAATCTGCCCTCTCTCTCTCACACACACCCGAAGTAACACACACGCACACACACACACACACACACACACACACACACACACACACACACACACACTCACTCACTCACGCAAATCTCATACACACAAAACACACTCATACACTCATAGACAGACTGACACACACACACCCTAACCTTGCAAATAAACACATAATTTTGTTGTTGACACTAATGACGTTTAAGAGATTAATTATATACGATACCGATACTGGGACTGGGTGGCCGAGTGGTAACGCACTTGCGCTCGGAAGCGAGAGGTTGCGTGTTCAGGCCTGGGTCAGGCCGCAATTTTCTCCCCCCTTTCCTAACCTGGGTGGTGGGTTCAAGTGCTAGTCTTTCGGATGAGACGAAAAACCGAGGTCCCTTCGTGTACACTACATTGGGGTGTGCACGTTAAAGATCCCACGATTGACAAAAGGGTCTTTCCTGGCAAAATTGTATAGGCATAGGTAAAAATGTCCATCAAATACCCGTGGGACTTGGAATAAAAGTAAAAAAATTCCATCTCACACGGCATTAAGTCTCAGGAAACATGAATACACGCATGCAGGAAAAAAATATGGGTAGCGCCGTATGTATGGCAGCTCGCTTTCCCCGGGGAGAAAGCAGCCCGAATTTCCATGAGGGTAACCTCACTGGACTGTAAATCTTATCAATCAATCAATCAATACATGCACAGCCTGGCAGTGACATTACGATTAATTTTCTACTTCTGATATGCTGAGGTCACCGAGGCCATTTTCCTTCTTGAACTTCTTTGTCATGTCCTCGGGAGACATGTACAAGAAGTGACGTGATGTTACACGACGCCATTATATTCACAGTATTAACGTAATTTCAAACTCGTTTGGCCCTTGACGTCAGAGAGGGTCAAAAAGAGACGTCTTGTTTTTGCTCGTTTTTAAATCGATACAGCATGATCTTTAATTAAAAAAAATCGCACTCCGCACCAAAAGCATGACGGCTATTCATTTTGGAGAGGAGTCCAAGCAGAGGGATGGCCTAATCTCAGGTCTGTGATGGTGACCCAGCTCGTTCACTAGGAAAGACATGTACCTTTAACAAAACAAATCACCAAATTCCTCGCCACGCGTTGACTCTTTGCATGGTTTGACCCTCCTCGCAACTGAAGAACTTGTTAGTGTGATCATCATGTCAGTAGTTGGTTAAGGGGCGGGGACGTAGCTCAGTTGGTAGCGCGCTGGCTTTGTAGCCAGTTGGTCGCTATCAGCGTGGGTTCGATCCCCACGTTCGGCGAGAGATTTATTTCTCGGAGTCAACTATGTGCAGACTCTCTTCGGTGTCCGAACACCTCCGTGTGCACACATGCGCACGAAAAAGATCCCACGTTCACAGCAAAAGTCTCAGGGCTTGGAAAACACGAAGACACGCAGGCATCATCTCTCGTCTCTTGATTATCATGATCGTATTTCGATACTTTGACGAGACAACCCCAATGCTGGTGTGTCGAAGAAGATAGCCACAGCGGGCTTGTTCGAATCAAAGTATCACACCATTATCTTCAGCGTATTACCAATACCTGTCCCAATATAGACCAGTTGGTCTAAGAGGACGTTAAACCCTAATAGTCAGTCAGTCAGTCAGTTTGTTAACACACGCATCAAAACACTTTGCTCACAAGGGTATCAGCTTGAAGACACAGTCCTTCCGATGAAAACAGTTCTACGCGCTCTTTAATCTGACCAGGCTTTTACATGGAATAAGACCATCCCACCACTTGGACACATACCAACAAATAATAACAAATCCTTGCTGATTCTGTTGTAGAGTTAGAGTTTTTTTGATGAATTATTGTTGCAGATTGACACTAGTGACATTTAAGAAATTAATTATATACGATACCGATGCATACACAGCCTATCAGTGACCTAACCATTAACTTCCTAGTGCTGATATGCTGAAGTCACTAAAGCAAGTTTCCATCTTGAAATTCTGTGTCATTCCTCGGGAGACATACATACAGAAGTGACATGACGCCATTATATTCACAGTATACACGTAATTTGGCTCTTGACGTCACAGACAGTCAAATAGAGGCGTATTTTTTTTCTCTTTTTTACATTTAGTCAAGTTTTGACTAAATGTTGTAACACAGAGGGGAAATCGAGACGAGGGTCGTGGTGTGTGTGTGTGTGTGTGTGTGTGTGTGTGTGTGTGTGTGTGTGTGTGTGTGTGTGTGTGTGTGTGTGTGTGTGTGTGTGTGTGTATGTGTGTGTGTGAGTGTGTATGTGTGTAGAGCGATTCAGAGTAAACTACTGGACCGATCTTAATGAAATTTTACATGAGAGTTCCTGGGAATGACATCCCTAGACGTGTTTTTCATTTTTTCGATAAATGTCTTTGATGACGTCATATCCGGCAATTTGTAAAAGTTGAGGCGGCACTGTCACACTCTCATTTTTGAATGAAATGGATCAACATTTTGGCCAAGCAATCTTCGAAGGCCGGACTATGGTATTGCATTTCAGCTTGGAGGCTTAACAATTAATTGATGACTTTGGTCATTAAAAATATGAAAATAGTAATCAAACTTATATTTTTATAAAACGATCCAAAAACAATACCATCTTATTCTTCATCATTGTCTGATTCCAAAAACGTATAAATATGTTATATTTGGATTAAACACAAGCTCTGAAAATTAAAATATGAAAATTATGATTAAAATTAAATTTCCGAAATCGATTTAGAAACAATTTCATCTTATTCCTTGTCGGTTCCGGATTCCAAAAACATATACATATGATATAATTGGATTAAAAACAAGCTCAGAAAATTAAAAAAAAATAGATACAAAAAAGCGTGCTATCCTACTCAACGAAACCACTACCGCGCTATTCTGGATTGTCAATGTCACTGCCTTTGCCACGAGCGGTGGACAGACGATGCTACGAGTATATGGTCTTGCTGAAAAAATGCAGTGCGTTCAGTTTCATTCTGTGAGTTCGACAGCTTGACTAAATGTTGTATTTTCGCCTTACGCGACTTGTTTGTTTTATCGATTTAGTATGCAGGGCTCCCCACGAGCGCCCGTCCTAGAGGGTCCTGGGACTCCCGCTTTTAATGTTTAGAAGGTCCATGGACCCCCTAAGCCAAGTTTTAAAGGGTCCCATGAGTTCCGGATCCCCAAACCCGCTGTGTACAAATATAACGCATTCTGATCGCGAAAATTGTGATATCAACAGGTGGTTTTTTTATCACCAGAATATTCAAGGAGGATACTTCAAGTATGTCTTGTTAAATGCAACACATACGAACACTTTCAGCTTGACTTCTGGTCTTTCTTTTGTAATGTTAGCTGACGACTACAGTCTGAAAGGAGTGTCTACGGGACGCACGATAACAAAAATTTAGTGCGTCCCGGTACCCGCTTTTGCGACCCCCTCCATCAATTTCTATTACGTGATTTCGGCTTCTAATGCGTATAGGACGCAGGGACGCGCACTCTGGGGAGCCCTGGTATGTTTTTCATAACACAAATCTCACACCGCACAAAAGGCATCAAGACTATATTCAAATCGGAGAGAGTCAAAGCTAAAGGATGGCCTTATCTCAGGTCTGAGATGGTGACCCAAATCGTTCACTAGGAAAGACATGTACCTTTAACAAAACAAAACCCCAAACTCCTGGCCACGCGTTATCTCTTTGCATGTTTGATCCTCCTCGCAACTGAAGAACGTGTAAGTGTGTATGGTGTGTTCGCTAGAGATAGGCTACAACCGCTTTGTATCCAAGACTCATTCACACTATAGTCACTGCCCTTCGATTGAGGAAGGGAGAGAAAACGATGGCGATCAATGGAAAACAGTGTTTCTGTCTGTTGTTCGTGTTCACGGCCAGTATTCACACAACAACAGCGCTACACAAACGCGCCGGTGACGTCAGCACGCAAGCCGTGATGACGCTGGTCGAACAGCAGGCCGCCGCCATTCTGAGACTGGAAGCCAAACTGACCAGCGCTGAGACCAAACTGACCGGTTCTGAGACCAAGCTGACCAGCGTTGAAGCGGAACTTAACACTGTTAAAACCAGCCTTGAAGCCATGGTCCATCAACAGTCTAGAACAATCAATCACCTCAACACAAAACTAAGTGACGTCAACACAAAACTGAGTGACGTCAACAGCAGCTTGTCTGTCGACCTGAACAACATCAACACTCGTCTTGACACTACAGGTTGATATATATAATATACTACCTGTAATTAAAAAAAAAGTAGGCAGATGGGTTTGAGGGCAGATCTTTCTGATTAGGCTATTGATTGTAAAACCAATTCTATGACTGAAAAGGCCATTCATTCACCTACCTTATTCAGAAAACAGATTGAGTTTTCATCAATCAATCAATCAATGAGTCTTATATCGCGCATATTCCGTGGGTACAGTTCTAGGCGCTCTGCAGTGATGCCGTGTGAGATGAAATTTTATACGGCCAGTAGATTGCAGCCATTTCGGCGCATGGAAGCGCATTACGAAGTGTCTATACAGTACGACCTACAACACAGTCACCCCCCAAAATCAAATTCGCAAAATCAAGGTTTCTGCGTTAAAATTGACAAAAAAATCTTAACTGCTAAAACAAAACATGTTCTGAATGTCAGTAGAAAGAACAATCTAATCTGCATCCAAAACAGTCAGACCTGTTCATATGTCTAACAACGTTATGGCATCCTGAATGGTGTAGGTGTCATTCCTCTGAGAAGCCGTAAAAGGCGGTCTTTGATGCCGTTTTAGTAGGAAATGTGACACAAAACGGTACATTTCAGTAGCTCCTCAACGCATTGCCCGCAAACTTTCGGTGATTTTTGCTAACACATGTTGTAAATTACATACACAATTTTAGGTCATTTTAGACATTAGTTCTGATGATATTTGACATGCCAGAATTAATTCTTAAATTGACGGTTGGTCTTTGCTGATTCATTGAAGAATGTTGTTGTTGTTATTATCTTCAAGACAAGTAACAGATGCGCCACATGCTGAAATATCATGTACATATTTCATCAGACATTGGTGGTGTGAGGATTTTAACGCAAAAGTAATCTTTAAGAAGTTGACTCATTCAGAGCGCTGAGCGAAAATGTCAGCTAGAGCGTTTTCCAAGAATGTTTGTGTGCGTTTAAAAAAGTGCGCTGTGAACAGCCATAGTTAAAAATGTAATACATTTAAGTGTTATTTGAAGCATTCATTTTTCTTAATGTCTGCCAATTTGTCTTATTTATTTCTGTTCAGTTGGACAAGGTGTACATTTTTATTTTACAAACACCTTCTGGCATTTCGTATAACAACAGAACTAAGGTGTTACAGAAATGTACCGTTTTTTTCCCATTACCCGCTAAAATGCCTTTAAAAACTGCCTTTTATGCCTTCTAAGAGGATTTACACCTACACTGCTCAGCATGCCATAGATTCCATGTTCCATATTCAAGCCCGCATTGACTACAAACTGTCCACCCTCTGCTTTAACTTCTTTTCTGGCTCGTCTCCTGCTTACTTCTCTGAACTCCTCACCGTCTATTCTCCAGCAAGACAACTCCGTGCCTCTTCTGACTGTCGCATCCTCACCATTCCACACACCAAAACCAAAACATACGGACAACGCACTTTTACTTTCTGCGCACCCACACAATGGAATTCTCCCCCCTTTCACATCCGCCACTCTCAGTCACCCCAAGCATTCAAACGAGCACTTAAAACGCACCTCTTCAAGAAATACAACCCCTGATTTTGTTTTTCTCAGTCCATCAGTAGGCTACATGTAGTGTATTTGTTGTTTTAGTGATAATGTGATAATGTATATAAACATCTAGGGCTGTTTTCAGTATTGTTGATAACATGTTCTGTTTGATTAAGGGTATTCAGCTGGTATTTCCTTGTTTTCACTAACTATTTTATTCATGTTTTCATTACTTAGTTAGTGGAAGAATCTTTTGTAATGTATGTTTGATGATGTATGCTTTTAATTAAGCGTTGCTGACTATGAATGTAGATGTAAATGCTTGTATAACTGTGTTTTAATTTTAAATCTGTCAAGCGCAAAGAGCATAATTGTAAAGTTATGATGTTGCGCTATATAAATGCTCATTTATTATTATTATTATTATTATTATTATTATTATTATTATTATTATTATTATTATTATTATTATTATTATTATTTAAGTTATTGAGACATCCCAGTGCACTAAGGGATTTATAGAGCAAATCGAGAAAATTCATTATTGAACGAAGCGCATAGCGCTGAGTTCAATAATTATTTTCGAGATTTGCTCTATAAATCCCTTAGTGCACTGGGATTGTTTCAATAACGATATTGTCAGTACCGCCATAGAATAAAGAAGATTCCTAACGCACATTTTGCAATGCGCATTTGAATAGGCATAACTGTGTGGTCAGGTCGTGCACAGTAAAGATCTACTTTTGTGTGGGGTGTCTCAAGTGTGTCGTGCTTTCGTCACACGCATTTTAATTTCTGTTGGTAAATTCCAGTGTAGCGTTAATCTGAACAGTGATGATCTTTCAGAGAGACCTCATTTGAACTCGGAGAAAGGCTCTTCATTATTTGCGATTCGAAACCTCCAGTCGAGCTTCGACGGATTGACTATGCGGAGTGACTCCCCTTGAATTGACTCAAAGCGGGACTCGACGGTTCGCACATTTTCAAAACAAATGTGGCATATTTCTCGTGTTCTATCTTCGCTCATCGGGGAGTCTGATACTAAATATGAACGGTAAGAATGCTCTGAACCCTACGCGTATTATATCCCCATCGTTTTTTCGTTCACATTTGCCCAACATGTTAATTTGCTGAGCGGGGTTAATGTCGTCTGCTAGGCTACCTGCCAACCTGGGCAATGGAACGACTGCAGTCTGCACTGAGTCTGTACGCATAAGGCAGGCTGCTAATAAATCTTATGGTAAGAACGTTCTGAACCTTACACGTTTTCGATTACGATTGTTCTTGCTTTGAAATAATAATTCTGAAACCATTCATTTACTGAACTGATGTACTGTAGTCGTATTTCTGTGTTGTCTGCTACAGAGTCGATCGAGTCAGTCTTCCAAACTGGTCTTGCTGGTACGTTATCGGAATAACACTTGTGTTTTCTGTTAGCCGCTGGGAATTGTATACTAACTCATCATTTGGTAATGTGGATGATAAGCTACATGCCACTAACACGGCATATGAGAAGAATCTATGCAAGTCGGCGAACATTAGATGAAACACAGCGGCTTCTATTTTTTTAGATCACTGGCACTGGCACAGGCACATGCAATCTGTCAGAAAAAAACCCACTTCTGCTTTAATTGAGAAGCAGGGAATTTATGGTCATTTGGTATTGTGGAGAATATAAGCTACATGTCATTAATTAATTCTGAGGATGAGAGCACAGTCTTGCTTAGGCAAAGGGCGCAAGAATACGCTCTGTGGAAAAGTTAGCGCACTCCAAGAGTGCGCTAACAGTTTTAGCGCATCGCCATTAGCCAATCAACTGGTTCACATCAGTCATGTGACACCAGTACTTACTGACAATTATTATTATTATTATTATGTTAGACAAAATATGTGAACGAAACTGACTGTTTTGGATGAAGATTTGATTGCTCTGTCTAATGGCATGCAGAACATGTTTTGTTTCAGTTGTTCGGATATGTTGTCGATTTTAACGCAGGCATTTTGATTTTGCGAATTTGATGTTGGGAGATGTCTGTGTTTTAGGTTCCACTGTATACACACTACGTCGTGTAAAGTCAATCTGATTTTTGCCTTAGGTAAAGGAATGTATGGCCTTTACTGTCATATAATTGGTTGTACAATCAACAGCCTCATCAGAAAGATTTGCCTTGAAACGCATCTGCCTACTATGACAGGTAGTAATAGAAGCACCGTAAAGGCGAACAGTTCACTCTTTCGACTTCAATCAAGCTTCATTCAATTAGTAAAGAGTAAATACATAAATAAAAAGATCGAGAAGACTGGGGGTCAGTGTTGAGAGTAGCCAGGTTGTACTTTTCTGGTGTGTAAATGCCTCAGTGTTAAATATTGTATACAGGATGGTCCAACAAAAACGCCCCATTTTCTTTTTGATCTCATGTTTGACTGCGAAGAGAGATTTAAAAAAATGTGTTCACCAAACATTAGCAGAATGATGGGAGATTATGTCTTGCAAATTGATAGAAATTGGTTTGTCCTTAGTAGTTGATAATATGCTCTATCCAGGCTCCTCTTCGTAGAAGAACTGCTGCAACACGAACGTTGAAATTGTCCATGACTCGTCCAATCATGTCAGCTATCAGCTGGTATGCGCCTGATTTTCCTTCTGATGTCGTCCTACAGAGCTGCCAGGGTCTGGGGATTGTTGCCGTATATATTCTATCCTGGGCACCTCCACAGAAATTAGTCGGTTTGGTTTAAATCAGGGGAGTAGGGTGGCCAAGGGAAGTCAGTGCGTCATTAAATGAGCCTATCGCCAGGGAAGGGGGGTGGGGGGGGGGGGAGAGGAGAGGGAGGGTGAATAGAGAATAAAAGAATAATGTGTTGCTGTAAGTTTATTGTTACATTATTTTGTTAGATTGTATGTGTATTTGATGTTTAAATATTATGGTTTTATTAACAGTTAATATGTAAAGCGCGGAGAGCATAGTTTACATTGGTTCGCGCTACATAAGCTGTCATTTTTAGTTTTATTATATTATTATATTATCAACTGCTAAGGACAGACCAATTTCTACCACATTTGCAAGACATAATCTCCCATCCTGTTGCTATTGTTTGGTGAAGAAATGTTCTAAATCTCTCTTTGCAGTCACAAATGAGATCAAAAGAAAATAGGGCGCTTTTTTGGACCACCCTGTATATGTCACGATACAAAATTTGAATAAAATGTTGTTTAAACCAAATGCCTCATTGGAATTATGCTCGTATACCGATAAAAGCTTTTGCAAACTACCTTACCCGGTAACTATTTTTTTTTCTTTTCTGTTCCAGTGTTGTTTACAGCCCACATGAGTGAAGAACCATACACCATAGAAGACAAGACTCCCATCAAATTTGACGCTGTGACCTCCAACGTTGGAGGAGGGTACAACGCTACCACAGGCGTCTTCACTGTCCCTGTGTCCGGTGTGTACGTCGTGTACGCCCAGCTGATGAAATACAAGGATGATCCATTCATGTGGTGGTATATACAGAACAAGTCTGGCGATTACGTGTGCGTGAGCCGCGTAGAGCAGCTGCACTTACGACAAGTCGTCCTGTCTAGCCACCACGAGGCTGACCAAGGGGGAACAAGTGTTCGTACATCGTGCTTCTGGCGATCACACACTTGAGGGAGGCTGGTTTTGTTCCTTTTCTGGCTTCCTTCTGTCCAGCGACCCTTGATCAGCAGTTCTTATTTTGTTTATTTTGTTTATTATCAGCGAAGGATGGTTGTGAGAAAAAAAAATCAAGAATGATTCTTCGAAATTCAAAGGAATATTCTTGGCAAAAAGTAGTCTGGAAGTGTCAGATAATCTACAGGTTCCTTGGGACTTTTAATTATGTCACCACATGGTAGGATTAACTCTGAATTAGTGTTTGAACGTTTATTTATTTACATATAAAACGCTGTGCTTTGGTCATCTTTTACCCGATGTTAATTCTGCCCACGCCGTCTTTACTTTCCTTTCTGTCCTACTAGCCAGGCAGCTTAGCGATATGATGGGGACCGACTTGACAAAAGTGTCAAACTTTGTGAGGCAATTCTGTAGACCCTACTTATTAATTTTTTGCTAGGCCCCATCAAATTTGACCAATGCAGCCCAGTCATGTGACGTCATCAATTTTTCCATAGCAGTAATAGAGGAAAATACTGCATTTACATGTCTGAGCAAGATGTTTTAAAAATGTAAAGGCAATATGATCAATTCAATGAATACAATCAGAAAAGGATACATTTCAAATAACTTTTTAATCAATAAACCTTCATATTTTTGCGAGATATTTGTTTATGGTTTGACAAAACTCGAAAATAAGGCCAAAAAAATCATGTCGCGACATTGTACGTAACTTGCTTCCATAGTATCAGTAAACATGACAATTAAACATTAATTTGTTTCAGAAATATTAGTGTTTATAACTGCTTATTCAGCCCCTTAAAGTTTTCAACATTTAGGAAAACGTCTTTAAAGCAATTCTGGCACTACTGATGATGTACATCGGCGACCGCAGCTGGTACGAGTATGTGGATATCCATTGATCTATTTGTCACAGCTGCACTTGCACCATCTTGTGCATTGCCATCCAGCTTTCCTGCAACCACATGCTCTTTCACCCTTGCATGCACATTTGACTAGTTGCGGGCTGCAAGCTTCAGATGCTATTGGTAGTGTCGTCCAAAAAGGGAGCCGGCCAAGCCTTGCTGTCCTTGTCCAGAGTCCAGCCCCATCCCTCTGGAGATGGTGCTTGCTGCTGGGCCTGGTCAGCAGTGGTCCAAATGCTTGCCTGGTAGACATCACGGTTTGAATGCTGTAATAATGCTCCCTGTGTGGGAGGAAGGGCTTCCTTCATCATCTAGTGTCTCTGTGGCAAAACAGCTCTCTGCGGGCCTCATCAACAGAGCTCAGCTGGCTGGTTTTGTCATACAGGACAACTGTGAAGCGTTCCAGCAATTTGAAGTGGTGGCTGTTCAACTCCATGGCAACGAAAGGATTCTCTGCAATGAACCTAAAGGCCTCTGTTACTGCAGGATAACATTTCCATGCAGCCCATGCAGACAGTTTTTCTTTTCCAAAAAAGGCAGAGACCGTGTCGCAACCGGTGAAGCTGAGGAAAGTGGGGAGGGCTGTAGACTTTTCCTCTCCAAGGGCTAGAGCAATGGCATTGATGTGAAAGTACGTGAAATTCTTTCCTGTGCCGAAAGCAATCCAAATCTCTGCCGCTGGACACATTCAGACCTGTTTACCCCCATAAGTGTTTTGGAGTAATGCTCAGCCCCAAAAATAGTAATCAAGGCACAAAAATAGTAATCATCCAGCATTCGTCGCCAATTACAACGCACATGACAACTGTGTCTGCGAAACGCAATCATGCACATATATATCCATCATTCACAAACAAAACACATCAGTCAGTTTTTGTAGTCATCATAATTTCAAAGAAGATCACATCAAAAGCACATGCATCACTGATTCTTTTTCTTTTGCTCGTAGTAGGCCTTTTTCAGTGTGTCAAGCGCTTCTCTACTGTACTTGCGCTTGCCGAATGAGTGAGGGCGAGACTTCACCACTAGAATAAGGCTCTCCAGCGTCTCATCAGATAGACATGATCTCTGGTCAGTCCTGTGCTTTTTCACCCCATTTTGCCATTGAAAAAAAACCAATGCCAAACATGTGAATTGATAAAAAAAAAATTCAAAATTTTTTTTTTTTTTTTTTTTACATTTGTTTTATTTAGGAAAATCGTAGTCTTGATACGGATAGCGGAATGGCGTATTTTTTGCAGAAAATCGTAATAAATTACGCCAAAATCGTAAGGGTAAACAGGTCTGCACATTGCTTGAAGCTTGCGGAAATTTCCAATGATGATGACGATGACGTCAGTGTCCACAGTGCGAACTAAGCAAGCACAGGACCCAGTCTGCAGTGCATTTTGTAGATGCAGCAGTATCTTTGTGTCTGCTTCCTCATGATCATTGTCTGGCTTCAGTAAAGTAGACCCGATCCGATTTCCGATGTTCCAATGACCTCAAAATGCCGGGCATACATATGTTAAAGCGTAATTGGGCCATAGGTAGCGACGACTTTGTCTTTCCAAGTCTTGCGGAGTTCTTTTTGCGACTTTCATGGTAAGTTATTTCCTTGTTCGCTTCTTCAGGGGGGACTGTACGTACGTGCTATTTGTCATTGCCGCAGCTTATTCCCCCATATACTCTGTCCGGTTGTTGTTGAATTTATACCATGCGTCCCAACAACTGTTGTCACTGGGGCTGGCCCAGGAATTAAAGGGTCAAGAGAACATTTGAGAGCGGCGATTGCGATTATAGGGCTACCTTCTACATGACTACTACATCGGCACCATCGTCCTTCTCAGTATAGGCATACTCAACAGCTTGGCAATCATGGTGGTCAGTATGCGCGGCACCATTCGTGACAGTCGGCCAAATTGCTGGAACGCTTCACAGTTGTCCTGTATGACAAAACCAGCCAGCTGAGCTCTGTTGATGAGGCCCGCAGAGAGCTGTTTTGCCACAGAGACAAGATGATGACGGAAGCCCTTCCTCCCACACAGGGAGCATTATTACAGCATTCAAACCGTGCTGTCTACCAGGCAAGCATTTGGACCACTGCTGACCAGGCCCAGCAGCAAGCACCATCTCCAGAGGAATGGGGCTGGACTCTGGACAAGGACAGCAAGGCTTGGCTCCCTTTTTGGACGACACTGCCAATAGCATCTGAAGCTTGCAGCCAACTAGTCAAATGTGCATGCAAGGGTGCAAGAGGATGTGGCACCACATGTGGTTGCAGGAAAACTGGATGGCAATGCACAAGATGGTGCAAGTGCAGCTGTGACAAATAGATCAATGGATATCCACATACTCGTACCAGCTGCGGTTGCCGATGTACATGCCAGAATTGCTTTAAAGACGTTTTCCTAAATGTTGAAAACTTTAAGGGGCTGAATAAGCAATTATAAACACTAATATTTCTGAAACAAATTCATGTTTAATTGTCATGTTCATTGATACTATGGAAGCAAGTTACGTACAAACTCGCGACGTGATTTTCTGGGCCTTATTTTCGAGTTTTGTCAAACCATAAACAAATATCTCGCAAAAATATGAATGTTTATAAAATTATTTGAAATGTATCCTTTTCTGATTTTATTCATTGCATTGATCATATTGCCTTTACATTTTTAAAACATCTTGCTTAGACATGAAAATGCAGTATTTTCCTCTATTAATGCTATGGAAAAATTGATGACGTCACATGACTGGGCTGCATTGGCCAAATTTGATGGGGCCTAGCAAAAAATTAATAAGTAGGGTCTACAGAATTGCCTCACAAAGTTTGACACTTTTGTCAGATCTGTCCCCATCCGGTCAAAAAATCGACGTAAGCTGCCTAGCTATACGTGTAATTCACCCTGAGAGCGGGGAAGTTTGCACGCACTTGGTAGAGTACTAATCTGAGTACTGAAACTCGCACTGGGTTGGTGTGCTGGCGTTATGGGGGATTGCCAGCACTGAAAAACAACACATTTGTTCATCAACGGAAGTCGGAACTCCAAAGCAGGAGAGTTTGTCCAACGCAACCGTTATCTTATTTACTTTTATTTAGTTATTTATCACATGTAATGAGCATTGCCGAGTTTTTCTTCGCGGTTACAGCAAAGCTAAGATTCCTTGGATGTTAGGGTCAAATCGCACGAAAACAAATTCATAATGCCTATTTGAAAGATATATAGAAGTGAGAATACGCTTATATGTGTGGGTGATTAATGTTGCATTGTAAAAACGTGAATTTAGTGTAATTAAAAAGTCCCCGTATTCGCAACAGATGCATTAAATTCGATGCTTCAAATACTATGCGTTGATGAGCAAAACCGTGTGTGCGCACGTGTGTGTGTGTGTGTGTGTGTGTGTGTGTGTGTGTGTGTGTGTGTGTGTGTGTGGGTGTGTGTGTGTGTCTTTGTGTGTGTGTCTTTGTGTGTGTGTGTGTGTGTACGACTGTGCGTGTGTGTGCGTTTGTGCGAGCGTACGTTTGTGCGTGTGTGTGCGTGTGCGTTCGTCTGTGCGTCTGTCAGTGCAATTACGCGCGATTGTTACAATGATCGATGGTTAGGCACGAGGAGTACACAGATAGCAGAAGTAACTGTGCATAGCGGTCTACACACGCACACTCACATCAGGGGTGCGTTGCATAGAGCGGACGTTCTGTTCGCGAAGAGACAAAAAGTTTTCATGTTGTAAGCAACGCTATGTTCGCGGCGAACTGTTCGCAGCGAACTCAATTCTACCCTCTCTACCCACTTTCAAGTAAATGGATCCATCTCTTCGCTGACGGCCGAGTCCAAGCATGCATTTTAGGGGCGATCATGCGAACAGTCGCTTTGTACTTGGAACAGCCCTCCCTACCCGCACTGACCAAAGTAGACGAGTCCAATCGCTTACAGCTCAGTCCATGAGTACATTTTAGGGGTGACGCTATGCATTGGGCCTCAGGATATCTGTGTGTGTGTGTTTGAGTTTCGTACCCCACGTGGAGAAGCAGGGCCTTTCCTTTTTATATTTAGTCAAGTTTTGACTAAATATTTTAACATCGAGGGGGAATCGAAACGAGGGTCGTGGTGTATGTGTGTCTGTGCGTGTGTGTGTGTGTGTGTGTAGAGCGATTCAGACTAAACTACTGGACCGATCTTTATGAAATTTGACATGAGAGTTCCTGGGTATGAAATCCCCGAACGTTTTTTTCATTTTTTTGATAAATGTCTTTGATGACGTCATATCCGGCTTTTCGTGAAAGTTGAGGCGGCACTGTCACGCCCTCATTTTTCAACCAAATTGGTTGAAATTTTGGTCAAGTAATCTTCGACGAAGCCCGGACTTCGGTATTGCATTTCAGCTTGGTGGCTTAAAAATTAATTAATGACTTTGGTCATTAAAAATCTGAAAATTGTAAAAAAAAATAAACATTTATAAAACGATCCAAATTTACGTTTATCTTATTCTCCATCATTTGCTGATTCCAAAAACATATAAATATGTTATATTCGGATTAAAAACAAGCTCTGAAAATTAAATATATAAAAATTATTATCAAAATTAAATTGTCCAAATCAATTTAAAAACACTTTCATCTTATTCCTTGTCGGTTCCTGATTCCAAAAACATATAGATATGATATGTTTGGATTAAAAACACGCTCAGAAAGTTAAAACAAAGAGAGGTACAGAAACGCGTGCTATCCTTCTCAGCGCAACTACTACCCCGCTCTTCTTGTCAATTTCACTGCCTTTGCCATGAGCGGTGGACTGACGATGCTACGAGTATACGGTCTTGCTGAAAAATGGCATTGCGTTCAGTTTCATTCTGTGAGTTCGACAGCTACTTGACTAAATATTGTATTTTCGCCTTACGCGACTTGTTTTTTTTGTGGTCAGATTTGACAGTTGGATTTCTTGTCGAGTCCGTGGAAAAGTGTTGTGGTCTTCATGTCAGTCAATAAAGGTTGATTAAAGGGGAATGTTTAGGAGAAAAAACCGCGTGCGCTCTCTCTCTCTCTCTCTCTCTCTCTCTCTCTCTCTCTCTCTCTCTCTCTCTCTCTCTCTCTCTCTCTCTCTCTCTCTCTCTCTCTCTCTCTCTCTCTCTCTCTCTCTCTCCGTGTCTCTGTCTCTCTTTCTCTCTTTCTCTCTCTGTTCATCTGTCTGTTTCTCCCTTCCTTTCTTTCTCTTTCTCGATCTCTCTATCTGTCTCTCTCTCGCCCTCCTCTCCCTCTCGCCCTTCCGCACACACGCGCGCGTAAACACACCCCCCACACACACACAAACACACAAACACACACCCAAATATATGTTTACATACACACATGCACACGCGCACTCACTCACACATTAACATACACAAACAGTAAAACACACATAAATACAAACACGCACGCACGCACACACACACACACACACACACACACACACACACACACACACACACACACACAAGTGTCACTGACTATCTGCACGCATTCTTCTCGCTCTGACTTTTTGTGGACGTCAGCCTTTTCAATCTTAAGTCCGATCTCGTGAAAAAAGCAGATAACGCGACCTTGCAGCAAATACAAGATGACACACTTAAAGTGCCATGCAGTAGCGTATGTTACTACCAAAACACACAAGCAAATACACCCACACAATTCATTAGTACACGGAAATAGGAAGGGAGGGGGGAGAGAAAGAGAGAGAAAGAGAGAGAGTGACAGAGAGAGAGACAAAGAGAGAGAAAGGCAGAGAGAAAGAGAGAATGGGAAGACGGAGAGACAGACGAACATAAAGAATGTGTGTGTATGAGAGAGAGAGAGAGAGAGAGAGAGAGAGAGAGAGAGAGAGAGAGAGAGAGAGAGCGACAGAGAGAGAGAGACAGAGACAGAGAGAGACAGAGAGAGACATCACCATAACCCGCATGAGTCATTTTCTGCACGCATTCTTCACTCTGTGAATGTTTGTGGTCGTCAGCCTTAATTTCAATCATAAGTTCGATCTCGTTAAAAAAGCAAAACATACACACACACCATAACACAAGCATGCACATACATTCACCCAGAAACAAACACACACACACACACACACACACACACAACCTCACACGCCCCCCCCCCCCCACACACACACACATCCACGCACACGAACATATACATTCACACACAGCACCCATAACACACACTCACACACACTAACGCACCCACCCACACACACACGCACACACACACACACACAACACACACGCACTCAAACAAGCTAACACGAACACACACACACCACACACACGCATACACACACATACATACTCACACAATCAAACGCGTGTGCGCGCGCATACAAATACACACAGACACACACACACACACACACGTACACACACACACACTTACAAACACATACACACATATATAAATACACACACACACACACACATGCACACGCGCGCACTCACTCACACACATTAGCATGCACACGCATATAATTATGCACACGTGCACACACACACACAAACACTCATACACAGCCACAAGCACACACAGACACACACACATACACACATACGCACATGCCCAACCACAAACACAACCACACACACACACGCACACAAACCACCCTTAACACACACTCATACATACTAACGCACACATACACATGCACACACATACGCACACACACACACACCCACACACACACACACACACAGACATGCCTTTACATAGACACATACACAGACACACACACACACACCCAGACGCACCCAGACGCACACACACCCACACACACACACGCGCGTACATACACACACACGCACAACCTTATACACACACACAAACACACACACACACACACGTGCACACACACACACACACACACACACACACACACACACACACACACACACACACACACACACACACACACAAACACATACACACAGGTGCTTTACACATTCACACACACACATACAAACACACACTCACACACACACACACACACACACACACACACACACAAACACACACATACACACACACACACTTGCAGTCACAGGCACAGAGGGACTGAGAGAGAGAGAGAGACAGAGAAAGAGAGAGAGAACAAGAACAAGAACAAGAACAAGATTTTATTCCTTTAAGGCCTTAGCCCCTTTCGGAGAGAGAGAGAGAGAGAGAGAGAGAGAGAGAGAGAGAGAGAGAGAGAGAGAGAGAGAGAGAGAGAGAGAGAGAGCAAGCAAGACAGAGAGAGAGAGACTGCGATACAGAGAAAGAGAGAGAGAGAGAGTCAACCGGCAAGCTCAGTACAGTGCAATAGTTTCTTTCTTTCTTTATTTGGTGTTTTAACGTCGTTTTCAACAATACAATACAATACAATACAATACAATACAATAACTTTATTAATCTCTAAAAGAGAAATTACATTGCTGAGCGTTTGTGTCCGTAATAATAACATACATAAAACATTCAAAATAAACATTTGTTCTTTGTCCTGAGAAAATATAGCACATTGGTTATCACATAAGAAAGTATATTAAAAATAAATTAACATGCATTCACCATCAACAATGCACAAAAGAAAGTCAGCACCTTGCCGGTTATCACATGTTGTCTAAGATTAAGAGACGAAGGTTATATCGCGACGGGGCAATAGTTTCTGGCGTGCCACCTCTCAGGTACGTTACAGAATGCTCCCCGCAAACACCCGTTGCCTGGACCATTCTCGGCGAGCGGTCGCCATTGTTACGCTTCAGTGACCCCAGACAATGGTACTCGTACCGAGCGCTTTCTAACGCTCGCGAGCGCCACAACAAAACTATGCGTTGCCTAGAAAACGTTCGCAAACGTTCTGTGGCGCTCTGCCTATGCAACGCACCCAAGCAGTGTTTGCTAAAACACGCATTAAAACACTTTGCTCGCAAGGGTATCAGCTTGAAGGATCAGTCCTTCCGGTGAAAACCGTTCTGCTCACTATCTGTAGCCTGCCCAGGCTTTTACATGGAATAAGACCATCCCGCCACTTGGTCACATTCCAACAATTAACATCCTGGCTACTTCTGTTGCAGAGTTAGAATTGTTTGGTTGAATTAATTTCGCGGAATGACACCAGTGACATTTAAGAGATTAATAATATACGATACCGATACATGCATAAGCCTACCAGTGACCTTACAATGAACTTCATAGTGCTGATATGCTGAAGTTACTAAAGCAAATTTCATTTTCTCGGGAGACATACATGTAGAAGAAGTGACAAGAAGTTAACATGACGCAATTACATCCACAGTGTTAACGTTATTTGTGACGTCTTGATTTTGCTCTTTTGTTAATCGATCGATATACATTGCAGTATGGCTTTCATAACAAAAATCTCACTCTGCACCAACAGCATCAAGGCTATTCATTTTGGAGAAGGGTCCAAGCAGGCCTTATTTCAGGCCTGAGATGGTGACCCAAATCATTCACGGGGAAAAGCATGTACCTTTAACAAAACAAAAAACAAAACCCTTGCCCCGCGGTATCTTTTTGATGCACCACGCAACTAAAGAACTTATCAGTGTGTATGGAGCGTTCGCTGTACATATTCAACAGCCACTTTGTATCCGCGACCCAGTTACACTGTTCACTGCCCTTCGATTGAAGAACAGAGAGAAAACGATGGCGATCAGTGGAAAACACTGTTTCTGTCTGTTACTCGTGTTTAACGCCATTATCAACACTACAACAGCGCTACACAAACGCTCCGATGACGTCAGCCCGCAAGCCGTGATGACGCTGGTCCAACAGCAGGCCGCCGCCATACAGAGACTGGAAGCCAAACTGACCAGTGCTGAGACCAGGCTGACCGGCGTTGAAGCCACGAACCAGCAACAGTCCAGCACAATCACTGACCTCAACACAAAACTTAGTGACGTCAACAGCAAACTTAGTGACGTCAACAGCAGCTCGTCTGTCGGACTGAACAACATCAACACTCGTCTTGACACTACAGGTTGGTATAGAAGTAAAGGCAAGCAGTTGTCTTGTTCTACTACAGTCTAACATTATTCATTTGGTTTCAAAACAACAAAATAATTATGTGGGTAGGAACGGTGGTCTGTATTTGAAGCAGCTATATTATATGTTTCTGTCTAAGCGGAAAACGTTGCAAATGCGGCGTGCGTGTTTAATTAATGATGCCATTATATCAACAGCACAGAACAAAATACATAAGTAACTGTTATTCTTACTTTTGACATGAGGCTTTACATTCCACGAATAGACAATGATTAATAATACGTGAAAGACTGTTGTTGTGTCAGCAGGTGTCATTATAATCAATTAACCTCCCATTTCCTTCACAATCAATTTTTTTTTCAGTGTTCTTTACAGCCCATATGAGTAAATATCCAGTCACCATAGGAGAGAGGTCTCCCATCAGATTTGACGCTGTGGTCACCAACGTTGGAGGTGGGTACAACCCCACTACAGGCGTCTTCACTGCCCCCGTGTCCGGTGTGTACGTCGTGTACGCCCAGCTGATGAAACACATCGATGTTCCATACATCTGGTGGGTTCTGGACAAGTCTGGCACCGTATTGTGCATGAACCGCTTGGAGAAGACGAGCACTTACGACACATCGTCCTGTCTAGCCACGACGGGGCTGCACAAAGGGGAACAAGTGTTCGTTCGACGTGATAAAGGAGATAATACACTTGAGGGAAACTGGTATTGTTCCTTTTCTGGCTTTCTTCTGTCCAGTGATCCTTGATAAACAGTTCTTATTGTTGAAGATTAGTCGATGATGTTTTCAAACAATTAAGAAAAAAATAAGGATTCTTTTACATTGAAAAGAATATTCTTGGCAAAAAGTAGTCTCAAATCGCCAGATAATCTACAGTTTGGTTTGGGACTTTTAATTATGTTACCACATAGTAGGATTAACTCTAAATGTGTGTTTAACGTTCAGTTATTGACACTTTAAACAGTTTGGTTAATCTTTACCGATTGTTATTTCTGCACGCGCCGTCTTTACTTTCCTTTCTGTCCTACTTTTAATTCTCCCCGCGAGCTTGGAATTCTGCACGCACTTGGTAGAGTACTGATCTGAGTACCATAACTCGCACCGGTTTGATGTGCTGGCGTTACGGATGATTGCACGAACTTGGTTGAGTACTGATCTGAGTACCATAACTCGCACTGGTTTGATGTGCTGGCGTTACGGATGATTGCACGCACTTAGAAGAGAACTGATCTGAGTACCATAACTCGCACTGGTTTGATGTGCTGGCGTTACGGATGATTGCACGCACTTAGAAGAGAACTGATCTGAGTACCATAACTCGCACTGGTTTGATGTGCTGGCGTAACGGATGATTGCCAGCACTGGAAAAAACAAAAGTGTCCATTAACGGAAGTCAAGACTCCAAAGCAGGAGAGCTTGTTCAGAGCAACCGTTATTCTATTTAGTTTGACTTAAATAATTAGAATGGTTAAGGAGCATTTACGACTTTACCAATGCAGTAACAGCACAGCGAAGATTCCTTGGATTTTGTAGGGTTAAATTTGCAAGAAAACCAATTCACAATGGTTATTTCACTACTTAAATAGCTTTCAAAAAGGTATTACAACGATTATACTCCTATATGTGTGTGTGATTAGTGTTGCATTATAAGAACGTGAATTTAATGTCATCTAAAAGTCCCCATATTCGCAACAGATGCATTACATTTGATGTTTTAAATTATATGCATTGACGAGCAAAGCCTTGCGTGTGGGTGTGTGCGTTTGTGTGTGTGTGTGTGTGTGTGTGTGTGTGTGTGTGTGTGTGTGTGTGTGTGTGTGTGTGTGTGTGTGTGTGTGAGATCTTATGTCAGTAAGAGTGGCAGTGCAAATACGCTCGACTGTTACTATTATCAATGGTTAGGCACGAGTAGTATACACAGATAGCAGAAGCAACTGTAAATAGCGGTCTACATACATTTTCCAATGAATTTTTGTTCGAGCTAAATCATGTCAGCAGTGTTTGTTAAAACACGCATTAAAACACTTTGCTCACTAGGGTATCAGCTTGAAGACACAGTTCTTCCGATGAAAACAGTTCTGCGCACTCTTTAATCTGACCAGGCTTTTACATGGAATAAGACCATCCCGCCACTTGGACACATACCAACAATTAACATCCTGGCTGCTTCTGTTGCAGTGTTAGAATTGTTTGGATGAATTATTTTTGTAGATTAACACCAGTGACATTCAGGAGATTAATAATATACGATACCGATACATTCACAGCCTGGCAGTGACATTACGAGTTATATTCTAATATGCTGAGGGCACCGAAGCAATATTCGTTCTTGAAAGTCTGTCATTTTCTCGGGAGACATGCAGAAGAAGTGATGTTTACTCGACGCCATTATCTTCTCAGTATTGACGTCTTTTCGAACTTATTTTGACTTTCTTCTAAAGCGAGGGTCAAAAAGAGACGTTTTTGCTTCTTTGTTTTAATCGATATAGTATGACTTAAATAAATCAAAAATCTCACTCCGCACCAAAAGCATGACGGCTATTCATTCTGGAGAGGAGTCCAAGCAGAGGGATGGCCTTATCTCAGGTCTGAGATGGTGACCCAGATCGTTCACAAGGAAAGGCATGTACCTTTAACAAAACACAAAACAAAACCCCTGGCCACGCGTTATCTGTTTGATCCACCTTGCAACTGAAGAACGTGTAAGTGTGTATAATACGTTTGCTATAGAAAGGCAACAACCGCTTTGTGCTACAAGCGACTCATTCACACTAGTCACTGCCCTTCGACTGCGGCCGAACGGAGAGAAAACGATGGCGGTCAGTGGAAAACAGTGTTTCTGTCTGTTGTTTATGTTCACGACCAGTATTCACACAACAACAGCGTTTCATAAACGCTCCGATGACGTCAGCCCGCAAACCTTGATGACGCTGGTCCAACAGCAAGCCGCCGCCATTCAGAGACTTGAAGCCAAACTGACCAGTGATGAGATCAAACTGAAAAGTGCTGAGACCAAGCTGACCGGTTCTGAGACAAGGCTGACCGGCGTTGAAGCCAAGGTCCAGCAACAGTCCAGCACAATCACTGACCTCAACAAAAAACTGAGTGACGTCAACAGCAAACTTAGTGACGTCAACAGCAGCTCGTCTGTCGGACTGAACAACATCAACACTCGTCTTGACACTACAGTTTGGTATAGAAGTAAAAGCAAGCACTTGTCTTGTTCTACTACAGTCTAACATTATTCATTTGGTTTTTGAAACAACCAAACATATGGGTAGGAACGGTGGTCTGTATTGGAAGCAGCCACACTGTATTTTTCTGTCAAAGCGGAAGACGCTGAAAATGAGGCGTGCGTGTTTAATTAATGAGGCAATTATATCAGCAAAATAGGTGTATGTTTGTATAGCTGTACAGAAACTGAGGCATTCGTCTATGGCACAGCACAGAACAAACACATATCAGGGGCGGATCTGGGTTTTGAAAGGGGGGGGGGTGCAAAGTTCTTTTTTTTGTTTTTTTGTATCTTATCAGCGAAGGCGCGAAGCGCCGAGCATGCTAGGGGGGTCCGGGGGCATGCCCCCCCGGAATTTTTTTTAAAAAGGAAGCAAAATTGTGCAATGTGGTGCAATCTGAGCGTGTAAAGTGCTATTTTCAGGTGATACATTTTTCTTCTTTTTTTTTTCTTCTTTTTTTTGTTTTTGTTTTTTTTGTCCCGCTGGGGGGGGGGGGGTGCAATTGCACCCATTGCACCCCCCCCCCCCAGATCCGCCCCTGCATATAAGCAACTGTCATTCTTACGTTTGCCATGAGGCTTTACATTCCACGAATAGACAATGATTAATAATACGTGAACGAATATTGTTGTATCTGCAGGTGTCAACACATGCGACAATAAAATAATAATTTTCTCCCTTATTCAATCACAATTAAATTTTTTTCCAGTGTTCTTTACAGCCCACACGAGTAAAAGTCCGGTCACCGTAAGAGAGAATTCTCCCATCATATTTGACGCTGTGGTCACCAACGTTGGAGGAGGGTACAATCCCACCACAGGCGTCTTCACTGCCCCCGTGTCCGGTGTGTACGTTGTGTACGCCCAGCTGATGAAACACGGCAATGTCCCGTCCATTTATTGGGTACTGGACAAGTCTGACACCGTCTTGTGCTATAATCGCCTGGAAAAGTCTAGCACTTACGACACATCATCCTGTCTAGCCACAACGAGGCTGCACAAAGGGGAACAAGTGTTCGCACGACGTGATAATGGGGATCATACATTTGAGGGAAACTGGTATTGTTCCTTTTCTGGCTTTCTTCTGTCCAGCGATCCTTAATCAACAGTTCTTTTTGATTACTAGCAATGAGTTGTTTTCAAATAATCAAGAAACAATAATGGTTCTTTGAAATATTCTTGGCCCCCCAAAAAACAGCCTCAAATCGCTGGATACGCAACAGTTTGGTTTATATTTTTTAAAACTGTGTCACCTCCTTGTAGGATCCACTCTGAATTAATGTTTGGACGTTCAGTTATTGACCCTTTAAACAGTATAGTTAATCTTCGCCGAGTGTTACATCCACTCGCGCCGTCTTTAGTCCAACTTTTCTCTCTGTCCTACTTTCGATTCACCCCGAGAGCCGGGAAGTTTGCAGGCACTTGGTAGAGTACTGATCTGAGTACCGAAGCTCGCACTGGTTTGGTCTGCTGGCGTTATGGATGATTGCTAGCACTGAAAAGCACATGACTGTGTGCATAACGGAAGTCGTGACTCCAACGCAGGGGAGCTTGTCCTCTGCAGTCGTTATCTTATTTACTTTAACTTAATTAATTAGAATGGTTAAAGAGCATTTACGAGTTTACCATAGCAGGTACGGCCAAGCGAAGAGTTTTTGGACGTTTTAGGGTTAAGTTCGCAAGACAACAAAGTCACAATGGCTTTTTCACTTCTATATATCTTTCACATAGGCATTGAACCGAGAATACGCCTATGTGTGTGTGTGCGATTAGTGTTGCATTGTAAAAACGTGAATATAATGTCATTTAAAATTCCGTATAATTATTCGGAACAGATGCATTACATTTGATGCTTCTTCTTCTTCTCGCTCGCTTCTTCTGGACATCCACTCCTGTAGCACGCATGATGCTAAAAATTATATGCGTTTACGAGCCAAGCCTCATGTGTGTGTGTGTGTGTGTGTGTGTGTGTGTGTGTGTGTGTGTGTGTGTGTGTCAGTGAATGTGACAGTGCAAATACGCTCTACTGTTACGATGATCGATAGTTATAGGCACGAGGAGTACACAGATAGCAGAAGTAACTGTACATAGCGGTCTACATGCGCGCACTCACGTTAGCAGTGTCAGTTAAAACACGCATTAAAACACTTTGCTCACAAGGGTATCAGCTTGAAGACACAGTTCTTCCGATGAAAACAGTTCTGCGCACTATCTTTAATCTGACCAGGCTTTTACATGGAATAAGACCATCCCGCCACTTGGTCACATTCCAAAAATTAACATCCAGGCTGCTTCAGTTGCAGAGTTTGGTTGAATTACACTAGTGACATTTACGAGATTAATGATATACGATACTAATACATGCAAATCCTGGCAGTGACCTTACGATTAACTTCCCAGTGCTTATACCCTAACCTTAATGCTGAAGTCACCAAAGCAAATTTCCTTCTTGAAATTCTGTGTCATTCCTCGGGAGACATATATGTAAAAGAAGTGACATCATGTTTACATGACGCCATTATATTCACAGTATTAACGTTATTTCAAACTTGTTAAGTGACGTCTTGATTTTTGGCTCACGTAAGTGTAGCCTATGCGATGGTAAACTCTGTCTGTCTGTGCGTGCGTGCGTATGTATGTATGTATGTGTGTATGTCTGTGGTAGAAACTTTAACATTTTTGGCTAAACACCGAAATACTCATTTCACGTGGTTAATTTTCAAGCACCATCTTCAAATTATTGAAGCAATGATCAACATTGTGTCGGCATGTGTGTAGTTAAAGCGTGTATCCAAAGAAAACGGGTGGTGGGGGGTTTTGAAGGGGTACAAGCAGTTGACTGGTTTGTGTCGTGTTTGGCATGCAGACGGCAAGTCAGGTGTCAAGATCAGGTCAGGGGTCGCGCGAAGGATTGTGGTCCAGTTCTCACCTCGCCGATTCGCCGGGGAAGACGATTTCATGTTGTTCGGTTTCTAAGCTCCAGAAAAGTAAATAAAGAAGACACCAAAGGGAGATTTCCTACAATTTGATCTGCACAGCGTGTTTCCAATGTCCACGCGAGGAAGAGCTGTCGAAAGCGCGGCAGTCAGTGTCGATCTTGCAGCCGTATCCCGGTAAGTTCAGAGACAGATCTAGTGTCTCCCACTCTCATAACGTGTCACCTACTGTTAATCCGTTTTGTTTTAATTTCTTTTTATTTCAGCAGACACGGATGTCAAACACAGTGCTAGGCAGTCACCTCTAGTGAAATGAGTTGATCTAAAGTGCCTGTAATGTTTGGATGTCTTTGCTCGTGGTTCGATTTATGTGAATTTCAAGACTTGCAGTAGAGTCTCAAGTTAAGTTTACTCTGCCCGAAAAAAACTGTCCACCATTTACTTGAACATGCAGATATAAGGAAACAGAATGAATCTGTTCTCAAAGTCAAAATGATCACGATTTTTTCCTCAGATTCAAAACATGCACTGTCATGGTTTTGTCTGTACAATTTAGTAAGTCTTAAGTACTTTGCAACAACTTCCTTGAACGTGAAAGACAGTTTTTGAATGCTAGATCTGTATCGCGTTTCATTCCAGACTCGATCCTCTCTTTGATTGTAGATCTACTGTTTGCTGTTTACGCACTATCATATGATTCGCTATGTAACGTTTGGTAAGCTTACCTTGCAACAGCTTTCTTGTCTTTGTTGGCATTTCTGGCTGTGTTGACCGTCAGAATTATTTTAAGAACCAGGCTGCTGCAGTCGACATGTTTCGCATATTGTAGGGTCACCATGCTGCATAGGTAAAGTGGCTTGTATTTATAACCTGACTATTCTGTGTGTGTTACGGAGTGAGTGAGTTTGTGTTATGTTACTGTTTGTTGATTTCTTACGGGAGCCTTGAAGGCTTCGCCTCTTGTTCTCTTTTGTTTTAATCAATATACATTGTAGTATGTGTCTTTAATAAAACAAATCTCACTCCGCACCAAAAGCATCAAGGCTGTTCATTTTGGAGCGGGGTCCAAGCAGGCCTTATCTGACGCTTGAGATGGTGACCCAAATCGTTTACTAGGAAAGACATGTACCTTTAACAAAACACAAAACAAAACCCCCAGCCACGCGTTATCTTTTTGATCCACCTCCCACATGAAGAACGTGTAAGTGTGTATGGTGTGTTCGCTAGAGATAGGCTACAACCTGTACAACCCCACCACTGGCGTCTTCACTGCCCCCGTGTCCGGTGTGTACGTCGTGTACGCCCAGCTGTTGAAACACAACGATGTTCCGTCCATCTTCTGGGCACTGGACGAAGCTGGCACCATCTTGTGCTATAATGTATTGAAGGGGACGAGAACTTACGACAAGTCGTCCTGTCTTGCCACCACTAGGCTGACCAAAGGGGAACAAGTGTTCGTGCGACGTAATGCTGGTGATCATACACTTGAGGGAAGCTCGTATTGTTCCTTTTCTGGCTTCCTTCTGTCCAGAGATCCCTGATCATACGGCTTGGGCCGGAGTGAGAGAGGCTAATGTGTCTTGGGGTAGGAATTGAATCCATTACACTCATAGGGTTACAGCATCTTCTTTTTATATTTAGTCAAGTTTTGACTAAATATTTTAACATCGAGGGGGAATCGAAACGAGGGTCGTGGTGTATGTGCGTATGTGTGTGCGTGCGTGTGTGTGTGTGTGTGTGTAGAGCGATTCAGACTAAACTACTGGACCGATCTTTATGAAATTTGACATGAGAGTTCCTGGGTATGAAATCCCCGAACGTTTTTTTCATTTTTTTGATAAATGTCTTTGATGACGTCATATCCGGCTTTTCGTGAAAGTTGAGGCGGCACTGTCACGCCCTCATTTTTCAACCAAATTGGTTGAAATTTTGGTCAAGTACTCTTCAACGAAGCCCGGGGTTCGGTATTGCATTTCAGCTTGGTGGCTTAAAAATTAATTAATGACTTTGGTCATTAAAAATCGGAAAATTGTAAAAAAAAATAAAAATTTATAAAACGATCCAAATTTACGTTTATCTTATTCTCCATCATTTGCTGATTCCAAAAACATATAAATATGTTATATTCGGATTAAAAACAAGCTCTGAAAATTAAATATATAAAAATTATTATCAAATTTTTTTTTTCGAAATCAATTTAAAAACACTTTCATCTTATTCCTTGTCGGTTCCTGATTCCAAAAATATATAGATATGATATGTTTGGATTAAAAACACGCTCAGAAAGTTAAAACAAAGAGAGGTACAGAAAAGCGTGCTATCCTTCTCAGCGCAACGAATACCCCGCTCTTCTTGTCAATTCCACGTGTTCTGTGAGTTCGACAGCTACTTGACTAAATATTGTATTTTCGCCTTACGCGACTTGTTTTAATTATTATCTTTGCACATCTCTGTTTTTTGTTGTCGCGAATGCTACTTGAAGTACCTCTTGTATGGAGTCATAACATCTGACAGTTTGAAAGCAATCCACTGTACTTGGTCATTGCCGAAAGTGAGCAGCTATTGTTTTTGTCGCGCAACTATTCAAAATAGACGCAAAATCCTACCGTTCTCGACTAAATACACGGAAGACACCTATGTCTGTCAGAATGGCTTAAGACAAAAATTAGGCTAGGTACGAAAAAAAACCACTTTAGTTTTTCCTTGATTCGTTTGGTCGAAATATGTGTGACCCTGCGAAACAGGGGGCACGAGCCACTTAACCATTAGCCATGTACAGACGTACTACCCGAATAATTGCTAACAAATGACGCTAGTTTTGATTGGTTACTCTCAACATCACAATGGTCTTCGGAACCCCAAAGAGCTCGAGTTTCAATTTGGGTTTGTGAAGTATTCACCTAAGTCGAAATACCTAAAAAGAAAATCGGTATTCCTGTGAGTATTCAAGTTGTTATCACCGTGTACGGGAAGTCTTTGCAGGCTGTAACAAAATAAAAAAACACCTCGTCTCTGTTTTATCTTTGTCCTGCTTTTTTGCCCCTTGCGTGTGCGTTCGTATATGCGTGCACTTAGATGCAGAGACGTGTGAGCGAATGTGTAGTAGTGTTTCCGTGAGTAAGTGTACAGTGGAGTCCAGCTATAACGAACCTGGGTATAACGAAATCCCGCTTTTAACGAACTGCCATTGATTTCCCGGCAGACAGCCTCCTATTTCTTACTTGTTACTTTCCGGCCACAACGAACCTTTTGAACTCATTTGCATAACGAACCCCTCTTGTATTCGTGCGTGAATGGGTACGTGTGTGCGTGTGTGTGTTTGTGTGTGTATGTGTGTGTGTGGGTGTGTGTGTATGTGTTTTTCTGAGTATGTGTGTGTGTGTGTGAGAGAGAGAGAGAGAGAGAGAGAGAGTGTGTGTGTGTGTGTGTGTGTGTGTGTGTGTGCGCGCGCGCGCGCGTGTGTGTGTGTGTTTGAGTGTGTGTGAGTGTGCGTGTGTGTGTGTGTTTGTGTGAGTATGTGTGTATATGTGAGAGAGAGAGAGAGAGAGAGAGAGAGTGTGTGTGTGTGTGTGTGTGTGTGTGTGTGTGTGTTTTGTCATGTTGGGAGGACTTGTTCTTTAAATGACCATAATGATTGTTTCATCCGCACGTGAATTGAAACTCACACAAGAAACACCTTCTCCGTAGTGGTTTTAGCTAAAAGTTGATCAACAAAATCTCGTACCAGTACAATGCAAAGCTCAGTTTAGCCACTGCATATTTATTGTTAAACTGGAGATGTGTATGCAAGGGAAACAATTTCGTCGACGTCGTGCACAAAACCCAAACAAGGTTATGCACCTTCCTTCCGTCAAACGCTCTTTCCATCCCCACAGCAAAACGTATGAAGACAGATACAGCAAACAAACACACACACACATGCAAGCACGCACGCACACAAGATGCATGCACACACACACACAAGCACAAAGTGCACACAAACATAAGCCCACATACACAAACACGCTAGCGCTACCGCATTTACACATTCACGCACACACCCACAAATGCACACACACAACACAAGCACGCACGCACACGCACTGAAACGAACACACACACACACACACACACACACACACACATACACACACACACACACACACACACACACACACACACACACACACACACACACACACACATACAAATATTCCAAGGAACACTTGTGCTCGTCACTCGTCACCTTTTCACAGAAATACAACAACTAGGGCCGAGTCTGCACTCAGCTAGATGTCTGTTTATTGAAGATTAATGTTTTGACTTGTCTATGATTGAAGATTTGAAGTGTCTGTGTGTGTGTGTGTGTGTGTGTGTGTGTGTGTGTGTGTGTGTGTGTGTGCGTGTGTGTGTGTGTGTGTGTGCGTGTGTGTGTGTGTGTGTGTGTGTGTTTCTGCGCTCATGCGTGCGTGATGCTAGCATGTGTGCGTTCATAAGTGCATTGATGATTTCTCTGGTTACTTTAATACACTTTACAACAAGACAAGGAGGAGAAAGACAAGACGAGAACAAAAAACAAGTCGCGTGAAGCCACATCGAAATATTTAGGCAATCTGTCGTCCTGAAACTAAAAGACCAACACTAAAACCTGAGAAATGTCATGTTCAACATGAGTAAAGGATTGACTCGCCGAAACCCTACAATAGAGACGGGTCAGTCGCTCTGCGATCCATGCTATAACTATATTATTTTGGCTTCAGGAAGTTATAAAGAATACAATGTAATCATTTTTTTATTCTGTTATTAACATTTCAATTTGAATCATAATTTAAAAAATCTAATAAACAAATTGATAAATATTTGTTTTTCTTTCATGTTGAAATGCAATCCCATTGATCAGACGAAGTCAATGGTTGTCTGACCAAATCCTCAATCACTTTCATTTAAAGTGTGGTCGCCAAACTGCCGCCTAAATATGACGTCACCAAAGACATTAACAGAAGAAAAAAAAAATGAAAAAAAAAATCTGGGGATTTCTAGAAGAATTCAAAGGTTAAGTTGCCCGGTATAGTTTTCTTGGAATCGCTCCAAGCACACAAACACACACACACACACACACACACACACACACACACACACACACACACACACACACACACACACACACACACACACACACACACTCACACACATGCGCGCGCGTAAATACACCACTATCCTCCTCTCGATTCCCAGTCAAATTAAACATATTTCATCAAAACTTTGACTCAATGCAAAAAAGCAACAACAGCAACACTCACGCCACCTCCTCCTAACTTCGCTCAAAACAATGTCTAACAAAAAGCAGAGCGAAAAACACGTGACTAAAACAAGCCGCGGAAGACACCACCAGTAGCCCTGCACCGTGTGCTAGTACACCACGCGCACCGCTCGCGCCATTGTCCGTATACTTGACCCCTCGCTCAAACAGCAGCGTGTCCATTTCCCCCATGTCCGGAGCACTGAGCAGTAGGACCTGGTACCTCCCGTCATGGGAGGGGGAGGAAAAGGTCAAGTTCATGTAGTGCGTGGCGTTGGGCAGCTGGGACAGAAAGGCCAGACCCCCTTGGACTTCCAACATGGCGACTCGCTCGTGGTCGGTCCTTAGCAGCCTGCCCTGCAAGCGGTTGAAGCGGGCGGCAAGGCCTCTACCGCCGGTACTCCCGTTCACCGTCACCTCCACCTTAACGTCCCCGAATAGCAGGTGCCCGTAGGTGCCGGAGAAGTCCTCCGCCTGGTCGAACTGCTCGCCTAGGATGGTGACGGCATCCTCAGGATCTGAGGCCGAAGAGTCGTTGTTGGCGGCCCAGAGCTGCGGGAACTCGCAGGCGTTGGAGAGGTTGAGCCAAGGCTGGAGGCCCAGGGCCAGGTCCGCCACGTGGAAGAGGATCTGCCTGGCGATGAGCGAAGAGTTGCCTCCTCCCGGCCCGCTGCTGCTGACGTAGACGCCCAGGTCGAGGGTGGGGAGGAGGAGGAGGTACGTGGTGTAGGCGTAGATGCCCCCCGAGTGCCACGTCACTGGGTACCCTGCAACCAGGTGTGTGTACAGGTTAGGTGTGGGTAAAAGCGTGGAGTACATTTATGTATTTGTCCTACATAGCACGGAGGCTAACAGCCAAAGACGATGACAGATAGAAACGGTGTACACAGAGAAAAAGACAGTAGACCGACTGACGTGATTAAATATACAAACTCGTACAGACAGACAGACGGACAGACAGGCAGACAGGCAGGCAGGCAGGCAGGCAGGCAGGCAGGCAAGCAGGCAAGCAGGCAGGCAGGCAGGCAAGCAGGCAGGCAGGTAGGCAGGCAGGTAGGCACGCAGGCCTAGGCAATCACACACACACACACACACACACACACACACACACACACACACACACACACACACACACACACACACACGTTCACAATGACATGATCTTTACACGACAATGACCGAGAAGCCTATAACCCAAGTTTAACCATTCACGTACCTCTGTAAGTCCCAACCATCCAGCCGTAGCCATAACCGTAAGTGTTGAAGGTGACGGGGAAAATTGGTTTCCAAACATTCACCCTGGATGACATGCTCATCGACAGACCCATGGAAGGCGTCAACATCTCGCGCATGCGCGTGTCGTTTAAAACAGTGTCGCCCTCTAGTGTCTTTCCTTTGTTGTTGAACAGCAACAGCCATTTTGCCATGTCGTCTGCCGAGGAAGCAATGGCGCCTGCCGGTTCCTGAGGACTTATGCTGACAAGAAAAAGAATCAGAATGGAACAATAATGTTTGTGATGATAGAGATTTCATGTGCTGTGGAAAGAGGTTGGGGGTGTCAGATAGAATTGAAATGAAAAGACATTGCTGACTTTATGGAATGTTTAAAAAAATGAATGTTTTGATTTGTTTGTTACTGGGTTTCCAATCATTGGTCCAACTTACGCCATCATGTGGTCCAAATTGCCCAATGTAGGACTTGAGAAATTAAAATTGTATTTCCTTTTCCTGCTTTTAAATATATTTGCTCTGAGTTCTTGCTCTGTGTGCTACCACAATGTTCAAGAACAGCATCAGTACGGCAAGACTTATACTGGGAACGTTGCTTTGCTAGTTCAACTTTATCATTGACGCACTATGTGGTTAACAGATCTGTGAAATCGCGAATACACACCAAACGCAACGTCTTTAACTTATAAATGTGCTAACTATTGGGCTTATTCAAAAGATTGTCGTATTACGTGACTGTAACAGAACAGTCAGATATTTGTTCGAACTCTTTACCTGTATATAGACGGATCGGAAGGAACAACGTCGTCTCCGACCTGAACGTATGGCTTGGCAAAGTTGCTAGCTTGCACGGTGACCGTGCGCCCCAGGACTCGGCTGTCAGTCATCCCGAGAGGCTCAAAGAGGCGTGTCCTAAGAAGCTCCTCCCACGACGCCCCGCCCATCACTTCGATGATACGCCCCGCCAGCCCGTACATCCAATTGTTGTACTCGAACTTGTCCCGGAAGGGCGCGGCCACAGGCAGGTACTTCAGACGCCTGCGTGGGGGGATAGATTCAGGTCTGGAGGACTCAAAACTACGCAGCTTATGTGACTAATTCTTCGTAAAATCACACACACACACACACACACACACACACACACACACACACACACACACACACACACACACACACACATTCCACTGAAATTTAAGCCTTCAATTTGGCAGAATCTGCTCTTGTAAGCATTGCAAGTAATTTGAGAGACCTTTGAATGTACGGAATGAACTGTACAGATGCCTTTCATTTACATGGCTTTTAGAAGGAAAACATCGGCACAGCCATTTTTTCGAAGAATGGGAGACAACTCCGTCGGTATTACGTATGCATTTTCTTGTCATTTTCGTCGATCAAATGACCACATTACTTAATCATGCTTAACTTTGGAGCTCAATCTGTCCATTATTTTCACGACAAATACTATTTTCCTTGATTAACGGGACTTGTATCAAAAATAAGTCATTAAAGCCACTGGATTGTGAGCTATGAATTTACAACGCTAAAGTTCACATTACATTATAAACAACCGGCGAGAAAGGATGAAGTGTCTACCTGTTTCAAAGACTCTGTATCCTAGGAAAATGTAAAAGGAAAAGACGTTCCCCAGGACCCAAAGGCCGACCCCTAAATATAGGCTAGGACTTTCTGTCCTAGGAAAATGTGTCCGCTGAAAGTCTAGGAAAATGTGTCCGGCTGTGGACTATCATTCCTTGAAACGAAAGTCCGTAGGACTCTTTTTTCCCAGCGGACAATTTTTCTTTTTACACCGGCTTGACCGTTCCAATTTGAACAGCGTCTAGATTGGACTCACTGCGCAAACTGGTCAGGGGTCATTCCATTGGGCAGGTTGGCGAAGAGAGGAATGTTTGTCGCCTGCAGCCCTGTCCGATGAGTCAGCAAATCTTTGATGGTCACGTGACGGGTCAGCTGATCGTCTATGAAGGCGAAGTCTTCGCCCAGAATGTCCGACACTGGTGTGGTCCATGCGTACCTGTGAAATGCACGGAAGATTTAGGCGGTGCGGTTCCGAACATTAGAACGACACGGAGATATATGTATACACCTGGAGAGAGAGAGAGAGAGAGAGAGAGAGAGAGAGAGAGAGAGAGAGAGAGAGAGAGAGAGAGAGAGAGAGAGACAGACAGACATACAGACAGACACACACACACACACACACGCACACACACGAGCGCGCGCACACACACACACACACACACACACACACACTCACTCATACATCCGGACGCAGAGAGTTACGATGCACCTACTCGCTTATATAGACGCAGCAATCACATACCGCACGCTCTGAACACTTAATTATCTATCATAGACGGTCAGTTTTCACATTAAAGACATACTAATAATAAATCGCATCATTTCTCTTTCGTCTTCTATTTTAAATCTTAAAATGAATCCTGTCTTGACCGACTAACATTTTGCTTCCTGGCGTTAACAACAGGCAAGGTAACCGTCGCTCGTGGGCGTTTAGGATCAACAAGTTATAAATAAGCTGATCGTGGGCGTTTTTAAATTACTTCCGTGAATCCAATACCATTGTGTATACATTAGCAGGGTTTGCCCAAATCGCTGTCCCCAGTACACAAAATTAGATGGTTTAGTTTTCCTTTGAAACGCGGCTTATAACCTATCACATTTTATGCGTCGCGTTAAAGATGACAATCTCCGCTGAACCATAACTTCTCTCACAAGCATTTAACGTCTGTCATTAAAAGTTCTGCACTTAATTGCTGTTCGATGATGAGTTTACTTTCGTTGTCATTTTTTTGTGCTTGCTTCTTTTACAGCAAAGAAAAAAAAACCCCGTAATGATCTAGTCTCTGCTGGTAAAAAGGCGACTTTAATGTCCTTGGCTGGTCATACTTTCTTCTATTTTGTTCTTTTTTTCTATTCATTTTTGTTTTATTCCATTCTCTCGCGGAAACGTTATCGTTGTAAAGTAGCCTAGATGTTTTTGAACTCTTTAAACGTTGGTTATGTATGTGTGTGTGTGTGTGTGTGTGTGGGTGTGTGTGTGTGTGTGTGTGTGTGTGTGTGTGTGCGTGCGTGCGTGTGTGTGTGTGTGTGTGTGTGTGTGTGCGTGTGTGCGTGTGTGTGTGTTTGTGTGTGTGTTTGTGTGTGTGATGGTGTTTGTAATATGCGTGGGCGCTCTCACATGGTACTCGACTATTCATACATCTGAATATGCAAGGTCAAATGTGAAAAATGGTAAACTTTGTTTGTCTTTGGTTGGTAAAAATAAAGCGGGTCATTGTGTGTGTGTGTGTGTGTTTGTGTGTTTGTTTGTTTGTTTGTTTATTTATTTGTGTGTTTGTTTGTGCGTTTGTTTGTGTGTTTGATTGTTTGTTTGCTTTAATGTTTTTTTGCTTTTAGATTTGACAGTTTATCGACTCTTCAGCAATTGTTTTTGTACAATTCATATTTTAAGGCAAGACATTTATTTCTCTATAGTATGCTCTGAACAAGTTGATTGTACTTGAGAACAGTCTAACAAGATTTGCTGCAGACCGCAAACACCTATTAAAACAAATGCACAGAAGCTAAGGTACATTAAAACAAATTGTTAAATAATCGAAACAGCTAAAATTTAACAAGTGTTGTTGGTGAGTGAGTAGAACAAGTAATTCTTACCTAAACAGTCGATTTGTACTCACCTATCACCTACTCACCATACTTTATCTTACATCAATGTCTATTCCGACCAGACACCAAGTTGCTAAAGTGGCTTACATAGAAATAACAAATCAAAATCGAGCGAACTATCTTTGTACTTTATCTTACATCAATGTCTATTTCGACTCGATACCTCGTTGCTAAAGTGGCTTACATAGAAATAACAAATCGAGCGAACTATCTTTATACTTTATCTTACATCAATGTCTATTCCGACCCGATGCCTAGTTGCTAAAGTGGCTTAAATAGAAATAACAAATCAAGCCAACTACCATTGTACTTTAACTAACATTAATATACATCCTCGCACATCCAGGTGTGGAGATAACTCAGTTTGAGGCTTGCCTTGAAATCCAGTTTTCATTTTATTTTATCGGCATTTCAATAAGTCAAAATATTCAAACCTAAAGCGTTAATCAAACCAAAAAATGCAGAAATTATATAGGACCCTCTCCAATAACATTTTGTTTGTTCAGATCACGGACTTAAAGTTACATAAAGGCACAGTAAGAAAATCTGCTGCTCAAATAACCAAATTTCAAGGGGGCGTTTCAAGCTAGCAACGATTTCTGATTCATGTCGGTACGACCTTGTGCTTCATTTTGCAAGAGTTGAAAAGAATTCGTGACTTGTCGAGATTTAGGTAAAAGTAAGAAAAAAAAACCAAGTCGGGTAAAGCTATGTCAAAACATTCAGTCACTCTGTCGATCTGAACATTTAAACTCAACGGAAAGTCTTCTGTGAGATAGAGCTCTCGCTGAGCGAAACCCATCAACCGAGACATCGACAAGAATTTGCATGTGAAGTGTGAGGATGATCTGTGCAGTAGTTCTTGGGAATCGATTTTTACACACACACACACACACACACACACACACACACACACACACACACACACACACACACACACACACACACACACACACACACACACACAGACACACACACACACACACACACTCACACACACACACACATACACACACACACACACACACACACACACACACCCACACACACACACATACACACTAAAAAACTAACACCGCACTCTAGCTATATTATGCGAAGGGTATCGAATAGTCAGATGGGATTTCCCTTTGAACGAATATGTAATAATCTATATAGAGTTACGTTTTCAAGAGAGAAACATCCCTTGTTAGCCTCAAAAGTCGGATTTTATAAGATTCAAACTATTTATGCGTGTAAGAAGTTGTGTAAGATTTTCCGTAAAATATTTAATAAATCTTATCTTTGGTGTCTATAGTTAAGTGTGCTCCAATGTATTTCTCATACGTCAGCATCAGACCCTCCTCCCTTCCACCCCATCCCTCCATCTTTCCTCAACTCTCCCATTCTAGGCCACCGGATAGGAAAGCCGAGACTAAAATACACCGCCGCGTCAGGCACGTCTGGAACGTAATTTAACGTGTGACTTGCAACACTTCCCAAAAGGCGATAACGAACGGCAGTTTGCGGGGGCGAGGCATCAGATTAATTAAGGCATCAGCTCAGCGAAGCCTATACAGACTCATCGGCCTGGAAATCGGCGCTCCGGACCTTCCAGCTCCACTTATCTAACCCTCGTTTTTAAGCGGATGGCTAACCGAGCAAACAGAATGTCAGAAATGGGGGCGTACAAAGTCAAGAAGGCGTGCATTGTTGCAAAAGTTTGATTTTTTTCCAACAATCCTTTCATGTAGGCACCGCCAAACTGACATACTGTAAACCTAAATAAAAGAGCTCATCTGCTAATACATTTTAAAGTGCATCCCTAACCGAGCAAAGAGAATGTCAGAAACGGGGGCGTACAAAGTCAAGAAGGCGTGCATTGTTGCACCAGTTTATTTTTAGTTTTGTTTCTTCTTAAACAAGCGGCTTATAACAGCACCGCTAAACTGAAATATTGTAAAATCTAAATCAAAGAGCTCATCTGCAGGGCTCCCCATAGCACGCGTCCCTGCGTCCTATACGCACTAGAAGCCGAAAACACGTACTAGAAATATATGGAGGGGGTCCGTGGACGCACTAGATTTTAAAAAAGCGGGTCCTAGGACGCACTAAATTTCCTTTATCGTGCGTACGGTATACCATTTTCAGACTGCAATCGACATTTCGCAGTAGTACACTATACGTGACCACAATGTTTTATAAGTACACTGGGATTTTTCGGCTTTTGGACCCTTGGGACCCTCTAAAATTCTGCAGTGGGGGTTCATGGACCCACTAAAAATTAAAAGTGGGGGTCCCGGGACGCACTAGGTGAGTCCTGACCTGTGTATTTATAGCGGATGGCTAACTGAGCAAATAGA
>NC_090250.1:27860493-27867993 GCF_037325665.1 Littorina saxatilis | reverse complement strand
GCATATGGTCGTTCCAGTCTTGCCATCTGCAATCTATCAATCGCTGTCTGAAACATTTTAGAAAACCACCAATACTGTCCACCCCTTGGTTGTACCATACATCTGCAAACCCATGAGAGAACAAACACTTTCGAACATCCGTCGCCCATGTAATCTTGCCATTACAATCTAAATTATAGAGAACTTTGTATGCTTTACATGGGATCTTAGAATTTTCCATTCTTGTTAGTTTTAGCCAATATGTAATGCACTTTACATATGAGTTTAGATATATTGGGAATCTTCCCAATTCACCATACACAAGGTCGTTTGGTGTTCTCATGTCTACATGTAGGAATCGTTTCATGGCGAATAAGTGTAGTTTTTCTATTTCAGTACCTTTTTGGAAAGCCCAAATCTCAGCACCATATTGCACAATCGGTTGGACTTGAGAATCAAACAATTTTGTAAACAATGTGTAAGAACTACTCTCTAGCTTGTGCAACACACGGAGTATACCAAACACTGCCCGTTTACCCCTACTCACCAAATCTTGACAGGAAACATTAAAACTGAGTCTCGTGGAAAAAAATATTCCTAAATACTTATAAGCGTTAACAACAACAACTCTATCTGCACCATAATTCCATTTTTCACAACTAGCTAAATATCCTCCTTTACGGAAAACAATAATATTAGTTTTGTTCATGTTAACTTTCAACTCCAATCGAGAAGCTGCATTGTACATATTATTCAGCTGTCTTTGCAGGCCAACAACAGTTGTGGAGAGCAATACAATGTCATCAGCAAAAAGCAATATGAAAAATTCAACAAAATCAAATGTCACACCATGTTTTCCATTTTCCATTACTTCCAAAGCTAATTCATTAATGAATAACGAAAACAACACAGGGCTACATACATCACCTTGTTTTACCCCATATGTACAATTGATTACATCAGTAAATTTAGCGCCACATCTTATTTTAGCTTTCACATCCAAATACATGCTTTTCACACAACGATGCAATTTTCCTCTAATACCGTTTTTCATAAGTACAGGCCACAGAAGTTTTCTAGAAATCGAATCGAATGCCTTCTCAAAGTCAACAAATGCGACATACAATTTTCTGTTATTTGTAAACTGTTTCTGAATGGCCGCCAGGAGTGTAAAGATATGGTCAACTGTTGAATGATCTTTTTTAAATCCAGCTTGATGTTCACCAGTAATATCATTTATGCTAATCCATTCCTGCAATCTGTTATTAATTATGGAGCTATATAATTTACTGCTGACATCACACAGTGATATTCCCCTGTAGTTATTGGTGTCATTTATCTGACCTTTCTTAAACAGAGGCAATATTATTGATTCCTTCCAGTTGTCAGGGTAAAAACCACTATCAAACAAGACATTAAACAACCTTACTAAAAACACCACCACAGCCTCACCCGAATGCTTGAAAAACTCACCAATCAGCCCATCTGGACCAGCAGACTTTCCGTTCTTCAGCTTTCTAATTGCAAGAGTGACTTCTTCTTTCGAAATCGGTCTATCTAATACATGTTCAACAACATCATCATCATTTCCTTCATCATTAACATCAGCATTTTCATCCACAGCCCCATCAACGACGTCCACTATAGCTACATGTGTGTCCTTCTCTAATACATTCTTAAAATGTTGGAACCAATCATCTAGAGTAATGTTATGACGCGGCTGCGTTTTCCTCCGTGAAAGTTTCTTCATAGTTTCCCAAAATAGTTTCTGCGATTTTACTGAGCTGCTCAAGTCAGCGAGTAGACCAGCGTTATAGCTTTTCTTTTTCATAACGATCAGGTATTTATATTCACGCCTAGCAATGCAATATACATTTTTATCCAGAACATCTTTTGATTTTCTACATTTATGTAACATCTTACGGACATGCCTTTTTGCTGTTTGACATTCATGGTCAAACCATTCTCTCTGTAACGACTTACCACCTATTGACATTCTTTTTTTCATGCATTCACCTTGCTGTTTTATGACATCATTAAACCTGTTCAGTGCGGCGTTAACATCATTCTCAATTAAGGCAGCAGCATTGACAAGTTCGTACTGTACATCACCTGAATTCATTAAAGAGGAGAAGGCAGCCGCACATTCAGTCTTCCAACAGTATTTGACAACAAATTCGTCAACCTCACAACCAGCTTCATTCATAATGGCATTCGGCATACATCTTTTATCATGCAGAACCAACTCCACCGGCATATGGTCTGATTCAATACGCTCTAAAACATTTAACTTGCAATTATTCGCAGCTGCTTCAAATAGATTTACAGACATCAAAAAGTAGTCATTCACACTGCTTCCACTATCAGAAATAAATGTGTATCGTCCACGAAGGTCACCTTGACACATTCCATTCAGAATACACAATCCGAAACCAGTACACATACAAAGCAATTTTTTCCCGTAATTGTTCAAGATTTTATCTTCGGAGGACCTTTTTGTCTCAAGCAAATCCACTTTACTAACGTGTACATATAAATCCTGTTCGTCAACGTAATCAGGTGTAGGCTAATATCCGAGGTCCTAGAATTCAGGTCACCACATATGATTACATCTACATCATCCAAAGACAAAAGACTATCCGCCAAGCATGATTCTAAAATATTTATTCCATTTTCAAAATCAAAAGCAGTATAATACGGTGAATGTTCAGGTGGGATGTATGCACAGAGAAGCAAAATGTCCTTAGTGAACCTAAAGTACTCTTTATGCAGAACAAACGAAAGGAAGTAGTGGCTATCACTTTCCAACTGTGTTACGTGAGGGATAATATTATTCCGTATTAGACATATCACCCCACCCGAACATCTTCCCTGCCGCGTCAATTTGACTGCTGGCTTGACGAAAACCGTATGGTCATTAAAAAGACATGACTCGAAAGTTAGAACAAACGTCTCTACAAGACAGACAATGTCATAAGAAGAGAGAAAATCGACAAACTCGGGATCGTCTAATTTTGACAAGATACTGCAAACATTCCAATGAAGAAAAGATAATGAGTTACAAGAATTTTCAGCGTCATCAGATCGATCAGTGCCATTTAAATTTGACGCATCCACCACCTCGTCATCACCGTCACTATTCTCACCACCCCCATCAATTTCACCCTGTTCTTGCTCATTTCCACTCTCGTTTTCACTTTCTCCCTCACTTCCCCCCTCCCCACTCTCGACCGCACGCTCGTTCATATGAAGCATACAACTATCATTGCTAGACATACGTGTATCGTATAAACTGCTGCTATCCATTTCATGTATAACTTTATCCTCGTACACATTCCAACCACAAGCAATATAAATGCCGCTATCATCCATGTCTTTTGCAGTGCGGGGGGTTGGACAGTCACGATAATGGGTAAATGCAGTAGGCCTATTGGTTACACGGCCGTTTCTATTATCAGTTATATTTGGTGTATCCTCTATCATAATAATTGTCTGGGTGTCCGAGACTAGATTACAGGTATCGTCTACAGCAGCGCTGTCTACAGAACTATTGTCGTCACTATCACCATTCGGCGGCGTTTCACCACTGTCAAGTGCCAAAACACATTCGCTGGTCTGCCACTGAGCCCCTGTGACACGAACACTTTCAATATCACTGTCCGTAGCACACGGCTGGCCTGCGCGTAAGTTTGTGACAGTGATGTCACCAGTCACGGAAAATTCACGTGCACTAGCTTCAGTCAAAACCGGTGTCGCTTCAGGTCTATCTCCCCTCTTATTTCGTACCACAGGAACAATTTTCTTATTCACAGTCTTTTTCGTTTTTTGTGTGGTATCACTATCAGGGCGGCCACCTTCCTATCTTAATTCTTTAAGAACCTCTCCATCGGCATCCAGTACATGCTTCTTACCTTCTATCAGAAGGTGATCAAACACCATCGTAGCCCTTTTACCTTCTGACCTGGCTAGCTTCAGATGCGGTAACAACTTGCGTCTTATATCCCTCACGCGCATGGAGAAATCCTCGCCAATGAAGATCTGGCTCCCTTGTAGCTTCCGTTTTGCTCTCAGCATCTTCACTTTGTCCTGGTAGAAAGTACAGCGCGCAATCACCGGTGAGTTTGGCTTGGCACTAAGACGATGCACTCTGTCAAACTGCACGTCCTCTGATAGTTCAAGCTTGTCCGTAATCATTTCTTTCAGCACAGCTTCACACTCGTCTGATGTCTCGTCCTTCCTTCTTTCCATCCCGTGAATAATGATGTTATTGCGCTTGGAACGACATTCTAGATCGTCTGTTTTCTTCTCCATGTCACCCAAACGTTTTTCTAAGCTTATGTTGTATTCTTGGAGCTGTCCATTCTGATTCTGAAGTTCAGACACCTCTTCCTTTAGATCTTTCACTTCCTCCTGCAAGGTCACATAACTTTCACGAAGGTTCTTCACGTCGCCCGACATGTCGTCAAATTTACTGTTCATACTTCGGAGCATAGTCATGACGTCTTTCAGCGTTGGGTCCTGGCTCTGTAAGGTACTCTGTGAGGAACCCATCGTGTCTGTCTTAACTCTGGGCCTGGTCCTGGATTCTTCTCCACGTCGCCACATTGCATGAGCCATCCACCCCAGAACAGCAGAGACAGGAGCAATCCAAAGGTGACACCGTCTACCCTGTTTCGAAGTGTGTATACAGTCAGAAACATGGCGGCTTTCTTCTTCGCCCTCTTGAACATGAATCCAATAAAAACATGGTTGAATCCGCCGCACACTGAGCGAAACTCCAGTGCTGACGAAGGCATGATGGCATCACATACAACCTTGCAAAATCTTGGAAGCAATGTCTTTGGAAATACCTTGAAAATTAGAGAAACTTGCAGAGCTCACAACACTTGCTGCGCACGGGTATGACCTTGACACGCACCCCCGAGAGAGAGAGAGAGAGAGAGAGAGAGAGAGATGATAATTAGTTTTAACGTCCTCTTAGAACCAATTGGCCTATCTTGGGACAGGTGGAGTTGATATGCTTTATGGGGGGACAGGACACTGGGCAGACATGCAAACAGAGAACACTTATGATCGTGTTATAGATCTGGAAGTCTGTTGTTGCGATATTTCAAAATGGGGATGGAAGTAAAGATTTTGTTGGGGTTGTTGCCATAGTGTACGCGAAATATAGTTGGAGTGGAGCGGTTTTATAGGCTTATTTGCTTTTTATTTATGTAAAATATTTTTCAGACTTTTGGATAATGCCATAATAATGTAATAAAGAACTGGCTGAATAAGTAAATAAATACGTAACTAGAGACATATAAAAAAAAACATTAGCCAAATAAGAATATTAAATATAACTTGCTAAAATAATATATCAGAATGGGGAACTTAAGTTCAGGTAGGAGGGCGGTGTATGTGATTTAGCCTTGTTTGAATAGAGCTATATGATAGGTGTTGTAGGCGCTTTGGTTGTTGGGCGTCGGGGGTCGGGGGGGGGGGGGGGGTCGGTGGGAGAGAGGGTTGAGGGGTGGGAAGGGGGAGAGGGGATGAAGTTTTCAAAACAGATGTCCTATTTCAGCCTTATGTATTGAGAGACACAGGGTGTATGCTGGCTTCCATTGAAGCGTGCAATGTTTATCTAAAAACTCATGGGGTTTCAGTTTGTGTTCGTTGACAAGGGTGTGTAGGTTGCGGAAATCTTGTTATAGTAATTGGCAGCGGTCAAAGAGGTGTAAAAAAGATATTAGCTTTCCACATTCACAGAGACGGGGAAAGAACTTGTGAGCGCATCCATCCGTGCGAATTCTGCGAAGTATTTTAAGGAGGGGGGTGGGGAGTGTAGGCCTGTTTTGTTTTGTTTGTCGGGGCAGAATAAGCCAACCATGGGCATCGCCTTCTGTTTTTAATTCTGTTTCCCAGTGACGCCAGGCAACTTTGGCCATTTTGTGTTTTGCTTCTGTCTTTGTTAATTTGAGATCATGAAATTCTGCTTGATCTGTGACAGACTCTTTTGCTGCTCTGTCAGCCATATCATTGCCTCTGATCCCTGTGTGTGAGGGGATGTACATAAGGGTCAGTTCTGTTCCAGAGGCAAAGATCTGGTGACAGAGGAACAATATTTCCGTCTGAAGCTCTTCCCGGTTTCTGGAACCATTTTGGAGAGCAGTCAGAGCTGATTTTGAGTCGGAGAGAATCACGACTCTTGTTGGGGGTTGAGGGAGGTCATTGATATAGTGGCATGCTCTTAAGATGGCGTACATTTCTGCAGTGAAAATGGACACATCCTGGTTGAGTTTGAATTTTTTAGTTATTTTGAGGTCAGGGATGACAAAAGCACAGCCGGCTTGGCCATCATTTTGTTTTGAGCCGTCAGTAAATATTTGTAGGTGATCTTTGTAACTGTTTGAGATTATTTCTCTTACTATTGATGAGACCAGCACAGGGTTATCTTTCTTTGTTATACCCAGATCATGATCAGGGATGATAATGGGGGACTCCATGAACCAAAAGGGGAAGGGGTTAATGGGAATTTGGGCCATCCTACCTGGGTTCACCCCACTTTCTTGAAATATCGGTTGAACATAGTCTGCTAGTGGGATTGTTGCTTCGTATATTGTGGGTGTTTTTCTTTTTAGGTTTTGGTAAGGGGCCGAGGTTATCGTGTCGAACTCAGCAGTGAGCTCTTTGTTCACAGCATTATCAACTGTACTGGCTCTTGATACATAGAGAGAGAGAGAGAAAGAGAGAGAGAGAAAGAGAGAGAGAGAGAAAGAGAGAGAGAGAAAGAGAGAGAGAGAGAGAGAGAGAGAGAAAGAGAGAGAGAAAGAAAGAGAAATAGAGAGAAATAGATAAATAGACAGAGTGTTTGTGTGTGTGTGTGTGTGTGTGTGTGTGTGGGTGTTTGTATGTGTGTGCGTGTGCGTGTGTGTGTGTGTGTGTGTGTGTGTGCGCGCGCGCATTCCTGTAGTTTCAGTGCATTTAAAACAACGTTAAAAGACACCAAGACATACGAAAAGCACAAAATGCTTGAACGATAAATCATACATCCGCCCACCCCAACTCAGTCACACCCATATCCTCCGCCTCCAAAAAAAAACGTGACACCAAATAAGAAGGAAAACAAAGAACAAAAGTTTATTCAGAAATAATAGGGCCACCTACACCTTTCTTTTCTTTTTTTTCCGGGCGGGGGTTCCTGTCATTCTTTTACAGATAATTGGCCTCGTCCGGTATGTTCTGATCTCTTCTAGATGAGTAAACAATATCTAAAGGGATCCCCCGCATACTTGTTCTGTGTTTCGTTTTTACATTTTCTCCAATGTTGACTAAATATATTACGGTAAACTGGGAATCGAGACGAGGGTGATCGTGTATGTGTTTATGTGTATGTATGGTATGTGTGTACGTTCGTAAGATGAAACTTTAGAATTACTCTACGTGGTTTACAGTGTGTTTGCCCTCATTGTTTTTCTTTTTTTCTCATGTGACAGGGGAGGCTACCGCTCCTTTCACAGCAGACTCTGCACCCGAGTT
>NC_090250.1:27820493-27855493 GCF_037325665.1 Littorina saxatilis | reverse complement strand
TTAGTTCCAATTCGACAAACACGAGTTGAAGCGGAAAGTTCTTCTAGCATGGCTTCAGGAAGTATGTGTGTATTTGTGTGTGTGTGTGTGTGTGTGTGTGTGTGTGTGTGTGTGTGTGTGTGTGTGTGTGTGATTGCGTGTGTGTGTGATTGCGTGTGTGTGTGTGTGTGTGTGTGTGCGTGTGTGTATTTGTGTGTGTGTGTGTGTGTGTGTGTGTGTGTGTGTGTGTGTGTGATTGCGTGTGTGTGTGTGTGTGTGTGTGTGTGTGTGTGTGTGTGTGTGGGTATGCGTGTGTGTGAGATATTTTGTCTATGTTTTTGTTTTTTGTTTGTTTGTTTATTTTTTAAATCAGTATGGTCTCAGTGGCTGATGCGGAACACCTGGGCTGAAAATGTGTAACCACTACTATTCAGACATACAGGAATACACACACACACACACACACACACGCGCGCGCGCGCGCGCGCTCGCACGCACGCACGCACACACACACACACAACCCAACACACACACACACACACACACACACTCACACACACACACACACACACACACACACACACACACACACACACACACACACACACACACACACTGTACTTTTACAAAAAACACAACACCGCGGTGGAAGCGGAAGCGTAAGAGTACTCACTTTCCCGTCTCATTGATGAAGAGCGACAAGATGGCGCTGGTGAAGGCCTTGGTGACAGAGCCGATACCGAAGAGTGTAGAGCTGCTGACCGTACGTCCAGTCTCCCTGTCCGCCAGTCCGAAGCCGCGAGTCCAGGTGTCGTTGCCCCTTACAACCGCCATACTCAGTCCCACAATGCCTCGGCACTGCATCAGATTGTCAACGAATTCCAGCAAAGATGTCGTCTGCTCCGGTGTGAAGACACTTCCGTGTGTGACGCAAACGGCTGCAGCCAGAACGAGGCACATGACTCGTGTCCGTTTTGCCAGTACCATGGTGAGAGTTTCTTTCTTGGGCAATGGACCTAAAGCTGAATAGACCAACAAACGTCGCGAAACTTTGTGAAAATGTCTTTGACTTCAAATGACTCGACAATCGAATTGCTCTGATGTAGTGTAGATTTTATACCATTTTGTCAACTTCACAGGAACCTATTGTGTTGTGGGAGTTGTTTAGATGTGCATACAGCCAGTCTGTTACTTTTTTTGTCACCAGATCATTGCATTAACATGAATTTATCTCCCTATTTTGGTTTTGATGGTCTGTGTTGGTCTGTGTCAAGCATAACTCTGGTAATGCACGAAAACTATACTTTTTGCAATAACTTGCCATAACTTATCAATTATTGCAACATTTATCCATTCGAGTATCTAGCTGTCTAAGTGTGATGATATCCTAGGCATTTGATAACTTTAAAGCCAAAAACGGGCTGCTGATTTCGCAAAATCGGCACATTTTACAAGCCTTTACGCGTTTTCGGCAAAACGCTGCCGATTTCGCGTAATGGGCAGCGTTTTGCCGATTACGTGAAATAGGCAAACATTTTGCCGATTTCGCGAATTCGGCAATTACGTGAATTCGGCACGACATATACAATGTCCTGCAACAAGCCAGTGGTCTGAAAAAACACCACACACGACATAACAACAATTAAACATAAAATGAAAAAAATAATCACATTCATGCACACACATGCTCGCATGCACGCACACAAGCCTTTCATACTAAGGGACAGGCAGACCGAGAAACCGACAGACAAAACGACAAAAAGACATGAGACACTAAGAGACATACCGATACATGCATACACGAAAACAGGCAGGCAGACTGGCAGAATAAACAACAACAAAAAACCGTCTCGCTATCATTAAAAACGGATCTTTCCGTAGAGAAAAATAAATTTAGATCCTCGCAAATTAGCCGAATCCTTCACAACCATACATTATCTAATTTGAGAAGAAGAAGAAAACACCAATAAGCTCAGTGTAGGAGAAATAATTGACAGCACAATCCTATCCAGGCTTGAAGAGTCACATGAAGCACCCGCCACATGAAAAAACAAACAGTGGAGGGTTTGATTATAGTGGAGGGTCTGATTTGTCGTTTTCACTGAATAATTGCATAACTTATACTGGTAATAACGTTGCTTTTAAAGAATAAAAAAACGTTATTGGAACGTTATATTTGAAGACTAAATAAAACGTAATATAACGTTCTGATAACATACCTTTCTTTTTTTTAATTTGAATTTTGGAGCGATGGCAGTCTATTTGTTACCCTCCACCACGAAATGAGTCGCATGTCACCTCGCGCGGTTCTGCGCTAGCGGCTTAATATAAGTCCGGGGAGTGTCTGGTAACAGTGTGAGGGTCACTTTAGTCACAGGCTTATAACTCAAACAGTTTTTGCTCTTTTCTAAAACGGTTTTCACCACTGGATAGAGCATAAAAATCTCTTTAGGAAAATGTAAAAATGTGAAAATCATGCAAAGGTGACATGCGACTCATTCCGTGGTGGAGGGTCACATTTGTTATTTGGATTTGTGATGCTTTTAAAGGAACTCTCCCTTCCCATGAAAACGCCGTCTTAGATCTAGCTAGGTTTTTACGCGGGATTACACCATCCTCCACGATACCACACACCAACAATGTGCAACTCTCTGTGTATAGTTGGAATTTTACAATCAACGAACTGATTTTGTAAGAAATGAATTCGTCAAAGAATTCAATCTCATCACAGCAAGCTGTCAGGGTGTTGGTTTTTGCTATATATTTAAGTGGAGGGGTGATTTTATCCTATGTACAAGTTGGGCCAGATCTGAAATGGTGAGCTGGACTACTTTCACGAAAAGGAGTGTGCCTTTGAGTTATAATTGCGACACAAGGACAAGTTTCTGCTTGTTTGTTTGTGTGCGTGGTTTTTTTTTTTTTTTTTTTTTTTTTTACACAGGCTGAGGCTGAAGTCTCGGCTTTCCGAAAGGCTATATATAATAAGCACACCATATTATTTCCTTTTGAACAAGATAACAATGAAAATGTACTCGCCAGTACCAAAAACACGAACAATTAAAACACAAGTCCGGTTTTGTCGATTGTCTTCTTCAGCTACAAATACAATGCTAATACAAGGAGAGACCGCAGAACAAGAAAGAAAAAATCAGAAAAGAAGACGACAGACAGCAAATACCGTTATACAAATAAAAAACGCTGGCGCTGGACCCGAGTACTCTTCAGACTGGCTCGCTCCCCCAGTATGAAAGTTTTTGTCTTGTGCACGTGGATTTAAAAAAAAAAAATTTTTTTTATTTATTTTACACAATTAAAAAAATTATTAGAGTAAAATAAAACATTAAAACGTTCATAATAAACAAAAGTAAACAAGAATTACAACAACAAAAAAATACACCGCCCATGCAGGGAATCGAACCCGGATCACTTGGATTTAAAAAAATTATTTTACACAATTAAAAAAATTATTAGAGTGAAATAAAACATTAAAACGTTCATAATAAACAATAGTAAACAAGAATTAAAAAAAAAATATATATATAGACCGCCCATGCCGGGAATCGAACCCGGTTCACTTTGGCCATAGTCGGAAACGCTTTCCACCAAGCCAACATATTTGACATTCGCCAGTGAACTCAATAATGCCTATAGTCCTCGCGCAGTGGTACACGCACGCAAAGCACGCACGCACGCAAAGCCTGGTGTGGTGTCGCCGGCTTGTCTGGGCGGTTTATCAGCCGAACGGCTGTTCTATCCCACCGCGAATCGCGCCCGCCGTTAAGAGTCGTTTTTGTGGAATATTTGGCATTTAGGTCCCAGGTAACATTATGAAGTTTTAATACGATCAATCGGACCTATTATCAAGTTAGTGTATCAACTTTTGAACGAACTGCGCCCAGTAGTTTCCCAGCAATAAGCTGTTAAGTCGAGACGAACAGACAGACAGACACACAATTAAAGTCTGCTGGACCCTAGTACTGCGTACTCGGGGAAAACGTTAGGTTACAAGTTACCTTCATTAAAACAAGAACATCTAGCCATCTCAGGCTTCTCCAAAAATTGCTTGAATCTTCACATCATACCCAAAAGCTTTGTTCTTCACCACACGCCATCTGACCTGTCAAACCTTGGTCTGATTAATAACACCAGAACAATTCTTACCCAAGCTTGTCGCAAACTCATGTTGGCTCATATCAAGGCTCTTCATCAAAAACAAACCACTATTTCTCAACTATTTGATCACTTCAAAAAGCAAATCTCACCATTGCTACCTCCCGCGATTGCATCAGTGCTTAAACAAACTGTGCATGCTCACAACCGGTTTATACATGACTTTTGTACTGCAACTACAGAACGCAAAACAGCTCTACTCTCACGCGGTGATAACAAGACGTCATCTGAGATAACAAGTCATAATAGCACTCAACCCAACACCAGTCAGTCCTGTACGATGCATACCCGAGATTTTGCCTCTTACAGATAGTGAAAGATCCGTGCTGTCTAAAGGTTTCACATTCATTCCCCTTCAACCTAGCACCTGTAAATAAAATAAAAAACCTCTCTTAGATTGCGAGCGCTTACATTTTTCCGCAAATTAAGGTGGATGTCTGTTTTTGGTGGGGTTTCGAAGCCACCTCCATTTTCTTCTGGGGATGACGCTTTCACACATCTTTTTTCAAGCTCGAAATTCACGCCAACCTCCTCAGGGAAAGTACATTTCTAAATGTTACAGGGAGATAAAAGACCTTAAATCAAAACCTGTACGTAACTCCAACCTAACCCACGATTGGCTTCTTGCATTGAGATTCCCACGTTCTAGGCAGGATATTGTTTTAAAACCAGCTGACAAAGGAGGTGCAGTTGTGGTTTGGAACCGTAACTTATGCACTGAAGAAGCCCATCGCCAACTTGATGACATTACCCAATATTGACGGACTGTGTGATGATATCTTCTGCTATGGTCCGTTGAGACAGTGATATCAAAATCGAGACCGGAGGTCGAGATTTTGATATCACTGTCGAAACAGACCAATAGCAGAAGATATCATCACACAGTCAGTCAATGTTAGATATATTGCTAATTCTCTGGACATTTTGTATTTACTGTAAAGAAATTACAAAAGTATTTGTCTCATTTTTGGCTGTTCCATATCCCTCCCTCTGATTATTATTTCTTTTTGTTCACTTTTTACTTGTACTTTTCAGTATTTCAAAATGTCTTTTCTTTCAAAAAGTCTTTAGTCACTTGCTCAACTAAATTCTGGGATCATTACATGTTCATATATATTTGTTTGTTTTTAAATTTAGGTGTTTTTGTTTTTGAAGTGGGGAAGCAATAAAGAGGTCGTCGATATCAAAACTGATATCGACGGAAATGTCGTCGATATCACTTTTGCACTGAGCTCAGTTTTGCCTAATTGACCAATGGAAATCCACGTAACATATGAAATAGCAATATTGTTAGATATATTGCTATTTCTCTGGACATTTTGTATTCACTGTAAAGAAATTACAAATTGTCGTAGTTTTGGCTGTTCCATATCCCTCTTTCTGATTATTATTTATTTGTGTTCACTCTTTTCTAGTACTTTCCAGTATTTCCAAATGGTTTTTCTTTTAAAAAGTATTTAGTCACTTGCTCAACTAAATTCTGGGGTAATTACATTTTCAAACATTTTTTTTGTTTTTAAATTGAGGTGTATTTGTTTTTGAAGTGGGGAAGCAATGGAGAGGTCGTCGATATCAAAATGGAAATCTACGTAACATATGAAATAGCAATATCTCTTTCTATAAATCCCTTCTTTCAGAAGCAAGTTTGTCTCAAGATCAAAATTAACAATTGCTGATACAGTGGTTCTTTTGTTTAGTATAACGTTATTTGCTGTCTGTCCTCTTCTTTACTGATTTCTTCTGTCTCTTTCTGTCGTCTCTCCTTGTTTTAGTATTGTATGTGTAGCTGAAGAAGACCTGGCATGTCTGAGTGGCCGAGTGGTAACGCACTTGCGCTCGGAAGCGAGAGTTTGCGAGTTCGACCCTGGATCAGGGCGTTAGCAATTTTCTCCCCCCCCCCCCTTTCCTAACCTAGGTGGTGGGTTCAAGTGCTGGTCTTTCGGATGAGACGAAAAAACGAGGTCCCTTCGTGTACACTACATTGGGGTGTGCACGTTAAAGATCCCACGATTGACAAAAGGGTCTTTCCTGGCAAAATTGTATTGGCATAGATAACAAGAAATTCCTCCGAGGTAGGAAAAACACCCCCGTCCTTACCATTCTCACTGCCACCAACTGAGAAGGTTATTTCCCTTTGACCATTAATATGTCCCTCTATAAGTCCTTGTGGAATCTTAATCCACCAATAACTCCCTAACCGTGTGTTTGACTGGTCCCAATTTTTGCAAGGACCGTCTCAGGAATGTATAGAACCTGTTCACCAAGTTTGGTGACGATCGGTCCGTTCATTCTTGAGATCTATATGCGAACACAAACACACACACAAACAAACAAACAAACAAACACATCGACCGAATCCTATACACACCCCTATACCGGGGGTGTAAAAATGTCCACCAAAATACCCGTGTGACTTGGAATAATAGGCCGTGAAAAGTAGGATATGCGCCGAAATGGCTGCGATCTGCTGGCCGATGTGAATGCGTGATGTATTGTGTAAAAAAAATTCCATCTCACACGGCATAAATAAATCCCTGCGCCTTGAATATGTGCGCGATATAAATTGCATCAAAAATAAAAAATAAATCCCTGCGCTTAGAACTGTACCCACGGAATACGCGCGATATAAGCCTCATATTGATTGATTGATTGATTGAAGACAATAGTCGAAACCGGTCTTGTGTTTGTATTGTTCGTGTTTCTGGTACTTGTGGGTACATTTGGATTGTTATCCTGTTCTTGTTCTTCTCACCTACAGTCTCGTGTTCCTATTTTATTTCCTTTAGATTTTGCGACCAAAAGCTAGAATCGCCAAGCAGACAAACATAATGCTGTGGGGTGGAAAGATGCACATTTTGAGTTGTCCCATTTCAGTCTGATGGCATTATCCCACTTTAAAGCCTGACCAGATATAAGACGCTAAAACTTGTATGGCCCTTTTGGCAAAATTGCCGAAGAAACAAATCCTGGCAACATCTCTGGCGTCATTCAGTTCCCTCATTCTAAAGTCCTCTCCTCTTCACATTATGACCTGAATGTACCTTTGGCACCTCGGGTTGCCTATAGTAACACACAAACAAAGGCGAATCACCACGAAGACTGGCGCTGCATCCATATGTGTACTGATTACATGAAACTTAGAAGGAGGATAAACGTGGTTTGAAATTTCTTTTTAAATACTTTTTTTATGTTCTCGTTTTCAATGCTCCCTGGCGTCAAAACTTACATCTGAGTGACACAATCGCGTTTCAGTTATTTCGGAAGTCGACTGAATGAGTGATGTCGGAAGACCCGCTATGGAACTACTATGTTCTTCTTACAAAAGACCAAAAGTACTGTACTCACGTGTGTGCGAAGAATACACTCAAGTAATGGCGACGTTTCAACCCTAGGGTCTTCTTCAGGCAACACCCACAACGGAAAAAAAGAAAAGAAAACAGACAATAGATTTAGTACAGTATTTTTGGTCTTTTTTATTTATCGCTCCCACGCGCAGTCACCATTGTTCTTCTGCTATGTTACGTTCATCTTAGTTTCGAATTGTAGGAATAACGTGTGCGCTTGGCTTTTTTATGTATACATTTCAAAGAGAGAATATGCAAAAACATCCACCTGTCAAGTCCTCTTCGGAACCGATTTAGCACTAATTTAATTTAGCTAACGTAGACCTGCCAGACGAAGCTGTTTATAAGGATAACGTGCCTTTTGATGGGGGGGATCGGGATAATTCACGTCACTGGAGAAAGTGAAGGAGCTGCTTCGTTATTCTAAATTGAACCCCGCCGTAACCCAACCATAATGAGGTTCATTTGGCTTGGTTTTTGTCTGGGTATCTGAACGGCATTTTTTGTGTATGATTATTTTTTACATATATTTGTTTTAAATCTTAACAGCGACAGATGTGTATGCAGGCAGGTGTTTTAGTTGAGAACAATGTTTATCTATTGCACATATATTCAAATATAATACTCAAATATAATATTAACGTTGTAGTCCTTCGTTTGTCTTTATGTTCTATGTACCACCACTGACATTTCTCCATGTGAGATGATAAAGTTAATTTGATTTGATTTCATTTGATCTCCGCGAAGCCTCGATGATGTGGAAGCGGACCTATACTATGTTTGAGTCACCTGAGTTACATGGACTTTCAAAACTGTAGTAGTCGCTCTAGCTACTGAAAACAAATCTCGGTTCTCGTGAAACCGCCACACCTCCGCTCAGGCTTCAACGTGCCATAAGAGCACGTACCCCTCCTCTCGGACACGTACTGGGGTTCGGCTGGTGACTTATGTCCCTCCCTCCACCCACCTACATATTCTTCTTTAATATGCTCCGGCGGAGCATGCACTGGCAGCAAAGCAACATAGCTTATGAATTACAAATCACATTACGGAGGCGCTAGTCGCCAAACTGTACATATTTCTTTACCACGGCCTTCGTGGCTTACATCTTAATCCTTTTTATTTTAAAGAAGTTTTGAGATTTATTGTTCGTGTTCTTCTTACTTGCTCATCTATTTGCTTTTATTGGTGATCCTGAAAGGTCCTACCTTTTAACTCGTTTTGAATAAAACTCATTGTACCAACCCATTATTCAGGATATAGAATACAGACTTATAATTCTTACTAAGAAACATCTCAACTACTTTTCATTTTAACGAATTCCACATAGCATCATCATCTCAACCTTACCCCCTGCCCTCCTTTTTTAATTTTTTTTTAAAGCGGACAAACACTCAAGTCCTTAATGGCAAAACAACGTAGGACTTTTAATATCATTTTTACTACTACTACTACTACTACTACTACTACTACTACTACTACTACTACTACTACTACTACTACTACTACTACTACTACTACTACTACTACTACTACTACTACTACTACTACTACTACTACTACTACTACTATCAATCAATCAATCAATCAATCAATATGAGGCTTATATCGCGCGTATTCCGTGGGTACAGTTGTAAGCGCAGGGATTTATTTTTTTTTCAATTTTTTTTATGCAATTTATATCGCGCACATATTTAGGGCGCAGGGATTTATTTATGCTGTGTGGATTGAAAACTTTTTACACAATACATCACGCATTCACATCGGCCAGAAGATCGCAGCCATTTCGGCGCATATCCTACTTTTCACGGCCTATTATTCCAAGTCACACGGGTATTTTGGTGGACATTTTTATCTATGCCTATACAATTTTGCCAGGAAAGACCCTTTTGTCAATCGTGGGATCTTTAACGTGCACACCCCAAAGTAGTGTACACGAAGGGACCTCGTTTTTTCGTCTCATCCGAAAGACTAGCACTTGAACCCACCACCTAGGTTAGGAAAGGGGGGAGAAAATTGCTAACGCCCTGACCCAGGGTCGAACTCGCAACCTCTCGCTTCCGAGCGCAAGTGCGTTACCACTCGGCCACCCAGTCCTACTACTACTACTACTACTACGACGACGACGTAGACCGGCACGGTTGGCCTAGTGGTAAGGCGTCCGCCCCGTGATCGGGAGGTCGTGGTCTCGAACCCCGGCCGGGTCATACCTAAGACTTTAAAATTGGCAATCTAGTGGCTGCTCCGCCTGGCCCTCTGGCATTATGGGGTTAGTGCTAGGACTGGTTGGTCCGGTGTCAGAATAATGTGACTGGGTGAGACATGAAGCCTGTGCTGCGACTTCTGTCTTGTGTGTGGCGCAAGTTATATGTCAAAGCAGCACCGCCCTGATATGGCCCTTCGTGGTCGGCTGGGCGTTAAGCAAACAAACAAACAAGCAAACAAACAAACAAAAAAACAAACAAACTACTACTACGTACCACAAGTCAACAGCCTAGCTGATTTGTGCGCAGTGTGAGAATTATTGACTGAATGGACGATGTTGGGAAATAAGTGTGTCGGGTGTGTGTGGGTTGTGAAAGGCTGAATACCCTTGCTTTTGTTGAGGCAAACTTTCTTATGTGACATCATAGGTCAGTCTGAAGCGAGGGTGTGTCTGGACAAGGGACACGTGTTGAAAACTTGCCTCATGTACTAAAAGCAGGAGTAACCACTCTTGCACAAGCCATACAAGCCCGACAGAGTTATTTCCGAGTTCGTTTATTACTACTGTTGCTGGTTGACATCGGTGTCATTTTATATCAAATCAGTTCGGCTGCTCAGAAAACAGCCAAGCTGAAGATTTTTGGTATGTGTCAAAATGGAAGGATGCTATTTTTCCATTTAAAGGCCTGGAGGAATCTGTGGTGATTGACAACAGCATGGCAACATGGGGAAGAATGTAATCTTAAGCCTGGTCTGCGCATTTAAAAAACAACACTGCAAGACAGACATCAATGATAACAACCTTGGCGAGTTTATTGACAGTAGTACGTAAGACCACTGCACCCACCACAGAGCTCATTATAAACCAGATACCCGAATAACATCTTCGCACAGGTAAATCTCGCCCACAACAGGGATAATAACTATAGTTCGTTGAGTGCGTGCAGTAATCGTAGGATCGGCTGCGCAGTGACAAGTTGGCGGTACGGTGGAACCCCCTTTTAAGTCCTCAAAAAATCTGAAAAACTCAGGTCTTAATGATATACGACACCGATACATGCACTCAAGACTCAGACTCAAGACTCAAAAGTTTACTGTCCTTAAAAACCCCAAGGAAAATTGCCATGCAGTGTCAGGCGATCACAGACAAAAAACACAGACACAAAAGCACGGCCTAGCAGTAACCTTAAGATTGATTTTCTACTGCTCGTTTCTTGAGGTCACCGAGACAAACTTCGTTCTCGAAATTCGTTGTCACATCCTCATTAGACATGCAATAGAAGTGACAGAATGTATGCGTGGCACTATTATTCACGCTATGAGGTCTGTTCGAACTTTGTCTCGCTTTTGACGTCAAAGGTTTCACTTCTTAAGAAAGGCTAAAAACTTCTTCTTTTTTTTTTAAATCGAGATCATTATCTCTTTAAAGATACTGTTCTTCCCGCATTCACAGCTATCAGCTATTGCGTAGTTAATGTCCACACTTTTTGTTTGATGGCGTAAGACATTTGTAACAAATAGCTTTTAGATCTTTTTTAGGCAGGTCGAATTCAGTCTTTAGCACCATAATTGTGATTACTGTGATTTCGAGTGTGATTCAAAATGTCATATTTGATGCGTCGACGTTAATACTCTGTCTTAATGTATTCATTTTAATGGACAATAAAGTGCTGTAATTGTTATATTTTTAATTGTTATTTTTATCAAATGTAATCGTGGGAGTAAAACCAACTACCAGTTATTTTTAAGTCTGACTCTGAAATCGTTTTTCTTCTTTATTTGGTGTTTAACGTCGTTTTCAACCACGAAGGGTTATATCGCGACGGGGAAAGGGGGGGGGGGGGGGGATGGGATAGAGCCACTTGTTAATTGTTTCTTGTTCACAAAAGCACTAATAAAAAAATTGCTCCAGGGGCTTGCAACGTAGTACAATGTATGACCTTACTGGGAGAATGCAAGTTTCCAGTACAAAGGACTTAACATTTCTTACATACTGCTTGACTAAAATCTTTACAAACATTGACTATATTCTATACAAGAAACACTTAACAAGGGTAAAAGGAGAAACAGAATCCGTTAGTCGCCTCTTACGACATGCTGGGGAGCATCGGGTAAATTCTTCCCCCTAACCCGCGGGGGGTTCTGAAATCGTGAGGTCTGTGGAAGAAGGGGCGTATCACTCGTCATAGCACAATCCAAGTTTTTCAGAAGGAAATCTCTATGCTCCAAGCTGACAGTTTACGGTACTAGTACAAAACGTCCTTCCTCAGCTACAAGCTTGCCTACTCGTGTTCATCATCCATCAGAGACAGTAGAGCTAACACTCTCTGCATACATTTCAACACAAAGAAGGACAATAATGTCAATCACATTTTTTGCGGGTGATGCGAACTGACATACCGCATACTGTTTCGTTTGGCTGGCAACACTGAAAGTAGTGGAAAACCCCCACTGTGTATTCATCTGTATTCTCATCTGTGACAATCATAATGTTTGGAATGTTCTGCGACCCCCCCCCCCCCCCCAAAAAAAAGAAGAAAAAAAAAGACAACAAAAACATAAAGTCTTAAAATGGTGATAAATTCACAGATGTTATGAACAGAAAATGTACATAAGCAAGGTTTTAATTCAAGTGGAGAAGTCTGAAATGGGGCGTCTGAACAGGAGGGTTTTATTGTAACTGAGATGGTGCTGCTGGGTGCTTCTTGCTTTTTATTGACACAAATATGTTTACAATAAAACTGAAAATGTCTTCCCTCTAAGCCATATCTCCCTTTCCTTTTGAAAAACAATTTATTTTCACGGCATGCTGCGGCGATAGATAAATAAGTCTCGGAAAAAAGTATGTCGGATGAAATGAAAGAGTCAAGTAGAAATGGGGGAAAGCAGCTTTCTTTTTCTTTTCTTTACCCGCTTTTTTTTAAAAACAATGTTTTTCTTGCTTGCTGTAGGACTAGGCACAGTTTTGGGCTTGATAAATAAACACAAGCTGCCTTTTGAACAAAAGGACAGAAAGAACGAACGAACAATAAAAAGAGAGAAAGAAAGAAATAGAGAAAGAAAGGAAGAACGAAAGAAACAGAGAAAGAAAGAAAGAAAGAAAGAAAGAAAGAAAGAAAGAAAGAGAGTATAAATGAAGAATACAGAACAGGAAAAGTAAAAAGGTCATAAATTAATCAGGATAGTACTGAATTAAACAGTAAACAAAATTGACCATTATGAAAATAAATACACATGTTTTCATTTAACCTGCAATAGCATGCAACGATAAAGTAAAAAGATAAAACCAACACAAACCTGATGACGAAACACACTGAATACAAGTCCAAAACTGAATCCCAATCTGAACAGTGTAGCTGGTTGTCTTCAATACTTGTACAGATCGATACAAATGGCTGTTCCCGCGCACAGTCGGCTTACCTCTCTCGCTGTTCCGTCAAATGCCATAACTCGCATTTCGTCTCGTCTGTTGGGCATTCCGCTCTCTCCCCCACACGCCGCGCACAGAATAGACACCAGGCTAAAAGCTTGCCACGCAAAGCTAGTGCATGAAGACGTATGACTGAAGTGTTTTGTTCTTGCGCGTTTGTATGATTTTTCCGTTTATAATAGCACAAACGTGAGAGAGACTACACATGCGATAACAATATCATTTATTTTACTAGTGGGCATATCATGTAAATTAGGTCGTGTCAAATTAGTCTGGCAGGGACCTGACTTTTACGCCGCTGCTTATGATGCCAAAGTCACCGAGACAGACGTTATTCTGGAAACACCTTTGCGCTCGCTGTTTCCCCTATAAGGGGCTCCGCTCAGATATGTAACTTCAGCAGGGCCGACGACGCACTGCAGATTATCCCACGTTGCATGAAAGAAAAACAGGCCAAGTACTCGTCATAATCCCTATCGCGGCATAAATAATAGACAGTGCGTCGTCTGTGCCGCTGAAACTGCGCAGGTATATTCTGCCCATAATAATCGTTAGAACTAACACGTCACGCAATACCTTCTAGAGTGACGTCTCTTTGCTTTGACGTCAAAGATTGCACGAGGCTTGGGAAGAGATCGAGGTAGAAGCGTCTTCAATTTGGACGCCTTGACTCCGGGATGTTGGGAGCAGAAGGAAAGAACATACAGTATGTAGGATACAAAGAAGACTGCATGGCTTTCTTAGTCGTAACAGATTTACATTCGTTGATTTTTCAAATATTAAAAAGCTTGCTTTCGCTCGCATTTCAATATCTAAAAAAGCAACTGGTGTAAATCTGGTACGACATAGCAACCAAGTACTGAGAATGTTCTATTTTCCTTGCGCTGACCTCGCTGACGTTATGCGGCGTGATTTCATGCTTACTACGTGGATTTTGTGATTCCATACACTGCTGGACGGACAGACGCACGGACGGGCAATGGAAAGACAGATGGACGGGAGGATAGGTGGACTGACAGACAGAGAAATGTATAGACGGACTTTCGGACAGAATAGATAGAATAGATAGAGACTGACAGGCGGACGGACGGAAGGACGTACGTATCAGAACAGATGTCTTCACTTCTTCATCCTTTCATCTTAATCTCGGTCGACCCTTGTATTACAAGGACCAACCAGACCCTCGTTTCTGTCAGGCAATCATTGCTTGCGTCTAGCCTCTCGCTAAGCAAGAAAGCGAGAGTGTATATGAAACGGTTTGATGGCTATCTACGCAAGAATTAAACACCATTGGTTGATGCCGAAAATGTCGTTGTACCGGTCGGTAAACAACCTTTAACAGCCAATCTGATTGGTAGCTGTGTGGCCACCATTTTGTCTGGCATTGGTAACCAGGGCCGGACCAAGTTCGTTTGAATGGGGGGGGGGGGGGGGGTTCCAACTGAAGGCAGGGGTCCAAAGTCCACATTTTTTTTTCTCTGAGAGGTACATTGGATGGCCGGGGGGGCGGGGGGGGGTCCGGAACCCCAGGAACCCCCCCCCCCCCCCCCCAGATCCGGCCCTGGGTAACACCTTCGAGGCATGCTCACCTACTCTCGCCAAATCCTAGCGTTCCTCGCGGCGAGAATTGCCCAAGAAACGCTACTTCCTCGTCCCACTCGCTTCACTCGTCAATTCTCGCGTCAAAGAAACAGTGAACAGTAGGCCTACCTACCTGCATGTGGCGGAGGTGGAAGGAGGGGAGGGTGGGGGTGATGCGTGGGGGATATAGGAATGACGGGACTGAGGGGGTGACTCGCTGTAGCGGACAAAAGATGATTCCTCCTGGCGCATCCCACCTGTCTGCTTTCCGACCCACCGCCCTCCCTGGCCGGGGGCTTAATCGCCTTTCTCGCCCGCGTACTTCACGGCAGACAAGAGAGCCTGGTGGGGAAGGGGAAAAATCATACGTACTGGTGAAAATCTAGGTTGGAGGTAGAGAGAGAGAGAAGAGAGAGAGAGAGAGAGAGAGAGAGAGGGAGAGAGAGAGGGAGAGAGAGAGAGATAAACGAGAGAGAGAGAGAGAGAGAGAGCGAAAGAGAGAGAGAGAGCGAAAGAGAGAGAGAGAGAGAACGAAAGAGAGAGAGAGAGATAGAGGGCGAAAGAGAGAGAGAGAAAGAGCGAAAGAGAGAGAGAGAGAAAGAGAGAGAGAGAGAGCGAAAGAGAGAGAGAGAGAGAAAGAGAGAGAGAGACTGAGAGAGAAAGAGAGAGAGAGAGAGCGAGCGAAAGAGAGAGAGAGAGAGAGAGAGCGAAAGAGAGAGAGAGAGAGAGAGAGAGAGAGAGAGAGAGAGAGAGAGAGAGACGCAGACGCAGACGCAGATAATTTATTCAATAGGCCATAGCCCCATATGAAGGAGTGTGAAGGTGCAAAAAAAGGTACAACATAATAATCGCACAACACTACAGATTAAAACATACATTACACGTTATTTAACTAAGAGGTTACAACATCTCTTAATTTAAAGGTTTTATACAAATACAAGGATACATTTCTAACAACAGTTTCTTGGGGTGAAGCCAGGAGCAAGCTGAGTCTAAAAGTGCTTGGGGTTTTATAATATTTAAATGGGATACATTTTTCTCTTAATCTGTTTAAGTATGGACAACACAAAACAAAATGGACTTCATCTTCTTGCTTTACTTTACAAAGGGGACTCATCAACTGATCGGCATCATGCTGTTTATATCGGTTATAGCATGCACATTCATTTCTGAAATACCGAATCGAAACCTAGTCATAATAAACTTTAGATGTCTATCCACATTCAACAAAAGGTAGGGTTTAATGTCATGTACAGTACAAAATGTCCGATAAACAGCAAATCTATCACTATTTTGAATATGATAATCCCACTCTTGCCATCCTCAATCGACCAACCTTTCCCTAAAAACACGCAAAAACTCTTTTTCATTAACAACGCCCTGATTCAACCACACAAAACCAAAACCGTACTCATACAATTTACAACGGACACTTGAGGCCCAGTTCTTTTTACCACTCTCGTCCATTTTATACAACATATCATATGATTTACGAGGAAGTCTGTGCGCCTCCATCTTTAACAATTTCATCAGTCCAGTAGCTAACGCATCTTAAAATAGAATTCAAATATATCGGATATCTGTTTGTCTCGCCCAGGTCATTAGGTGTTCGCATACGAACTCCTAAGAACTTCTTCAATGCAAATAAATAGACTTTTTCACACTGCAGAGCAGCTTTATCCAATCTCCATATCTCAGCACCATACTGTACTATTGGTTGTACTTGGGAATCAAACAACTTCAAAAAAACATTCAAACTATTATTATTAAGCACAGATAATCTATATTATAATACGCGTGGCCTTTTTCGCCGTGTGGACGTATCTCCTACCAAACCCCGCCGGTTTGGACCCTGTCCCTCGGTTTTCCCGTAGGAACGGATCGCGATGAAGACGATAGGCTGGGTTAGATTGACGACTTCGAAAGCGAAATGGCTTTTTGAGGCCTTTTTAAAGGCAGAGTAAGCCTCCCGTAAACCATCACAGATACGGTCAGGCTTTTACACACAGTACAAACACCATTTCATTTAAACACTCACCAATTGAGAACATCCTAGGTGCCCTCCGTAAAGAGCGAACAATTTTCAAAGAATTTATTTTTGCGTGGTTTATCTTACCCCTGAGCCATCGTGAACCCGTGTGATCCAGTTTTCCCTTTTCACAATGCAGTCGTCATAGTTAGTCATTTGAATGCGACTCGACGTGAGCTTATCTACAATAGCACGTTTTTTTTATGCACGAAACAACGGCTGTGGTTCACAAGAACTCTAGCGATGGCTTTTGACTGTTGAGAGGAACGGCGATTTGCACTGATAAACCGGCCGTCGTCTGCTACGACCCTTGCGTGACCCTGCTTCCGGGCTTTTCTTTTTTTAAACTTTCACAACTTCGAATTGTTCTGATCTTGTCTTGATGAAAAACGAATTCTTTTATGATTAAAGAATGTTTGTGTAACAAGCTGTCAATTTATTATTTAGATTTTAAAAGTTAGGTCTAGCGCAAAAACGAGGCGCCGTTGTTGTTAACGGAACAAGTCTACGAAAATAAATTCTTTGAAAATGTCTCACGCTCGACAGAAAGCAGCCAGGATGTTCCCGTTCGGTGAGCGTTCAAATGGAAGTATGCTTGTACTGTATTTAGACGCTCGGGGAGCTCTGTGATGGTTTACGGGAGGCTTACTGTGCCTTTAACGTGAAATGTCGTAGCAGACAGAATATCCCAGCTATCCCATTGGCCGAAAGCGAACGGTTTGACTAAACACTACGCGACCGCACCTCAGACGAACCTAGCTGTGTGTTTTATTTCTCTACCCCAGACGAACCTAAAATAATAAGAAGATAGATAGATCTGTTTATCTGTTAATGGAACTCCAAAATATTCCATAGATTTGTTTACTTAATTTTTAAAAGATAAGTTCGAAACATTATCATCTGATAAGTCGCCGTATAACCTTATAGGTTCCAGCGACTAAATATTTTCCCCCGGTGCAACCATAGACATGTACGTCATCATGATCTCCCCTTAATTTGACCGTTATTTTGGCTGTCTTAGTGAAATGGTAAGATATATCTCTATGTTTTTACATGTAAGTGTTCGGAAAAAATACAGTTATAGCAGTTATGTACAAAAATAAGCAGCATATGCTCTTTTCGCCAAAGTAAATTCCTTTTTTCTTCTGGTTTCTTATATGTGTCACAGCACACTGCAAGCTTTTAGGTGAATAGCAAGTGAGTGGTATATATATATCATCAATTTTATAGTAGGTAACGGTGTGAATTACTTGCCATGTTCATGTTCATTATACGTTTTCCATATGTGTCATTTAATTGTGTATTGCTTGATGCCATGTATACATGTGTGTGTGTGTACATGACTTTAAATAAGTATGGATGTGTGCACTCGATTTTGTGTGTGTGTGTGTGAACCATGAATATATTTTCTGTTGTCAATTACATATGTTATACTATGCGTTTGAATCATTATGTATTTTAGACGTCATACTTTTTTTTCGTATCTTCACGATGGCTTTTACCCGTTTAAATTGTAATGCTTCTAACTTTCAAAGCGCTGCACGGCTGGGAAGAGATGCGCACTTTTATCACTGTTGTTCATGTAGACGTAATCATGGATTCATGCAAACGTCATTCCTGCTGTATTTTATTTTGTTTGTTTGTATAGTCGCGTGCGGTCGCGCAGTCTTTAGTCAGACCTAAAGCGTGGCAACATTCGGACCGCTTGCTTCTGCCCAGCTTTGAATCGAGGCAGCTGTCAATCTGCTGTCGCATCAACTGGCTCTACAGGTAAATCCCATTTATCAGTCTGTAAAACTTTCGTAAAGTGTTCCTAACCTTGTTGTATTCTGCCACAGGGGTTATACTATAGAGATAGAGAATTTGCAGTCTCCCCCCGCCATTTTGACGCGCATGAGGCATGTTTTAATCATGGATGTGCAAACGCTGTGTGGAGTACGCTAATTTTTTTGATAATACACCAAGTTTGTTTGAGAAACAGAGAATAGTCAAAGTGCAAAACAGGGGTTCCCAGGTCTGAATATGCGTTTGAATCATTATATATTTTGGACGTTTTAGATTTCCATTTCGTAAAAATCTATGACCCATGGCGCATTACATGTGGGGGGGGGGGGGGGGGGGTGAACGAATCTTGCTTTTTCTACTTCTCTAACCCATGGCATAGGCCATACATGTGGGGGGGTTCTATTACCTGAAAACAGCATCCACACACACGCGCACACGTTCCATTGGACGTACATTTATTGTGTGTGTGTTTGTCTGTGTGTGTGTTCATGGATGCTGCACTCGATTGTGTGTGTGTGTGTGTGTGTGTTTGAACCATGTATATTTTCTGTTATTTACTTATGTTATACTATGCGTTTGAATCATTATATATTTTAGACGTCTTACTTTTTGTTCATATCTTCACGATGGCTTTTACCTTTAATGCTTAATGCTTCCAACTTTCAAAGCGCTGCAAGGCTGGGAAGAGATGCGCATTTTCATCACTGTGTGTGTGTGTGTGATCATTTGGGGGGGGGGGGGGGCTGTATTTTTTACACCAATGAGCAAACGTATAAAGAGAAAATTTTGTTCATGTAGATGTAATCATGCAAACGTCATCCTGCCAAAACAAATCTTTTTTCAGTGTTGCATACTCCTGTGTACAAGGTATAATTTTTTTTTCATTTTCTTCAGATATGGCGTCCCAACGACCAACTCACTGCGACCTCACTTCAAGACGCTGGTTCCCCCTCGATACTCAAGACTGAAATGTTTCCTGGTAAAATTAAGAAGTGAAATTATTTATGGACGAAAAGCATGTCATTTTCTTGCATGTGAAGAAAATTGGTTAAATTTAATAGATTTCACACCCAAAATCGATTTTTTCGAAAACGTGTACCGAGTGGTTACGTCCTTTGAGTAAGAAGGGAAACATTTGAGGATGAATCAAATTTCAAGTTAAATAAAAAAAAATTGGTTGGACAAATTTGGCCCCATGAATGTAGGGTACACAAGGTCGCTTATCAGTACAATCGAAGGGTGTTTTTTTGTTCAGTGTAGAGTTTATACTAGATCAACGAGGCCGAGAATCAAAATATCAACACCGTTACAAAGCGAAAGATGAAAACGTCACACCCGCGTTACCCATGCAGATGCAGAAAGAAACGCTGCATTCTTTCGTTGTTTACTAACCCAGGCATAGGCAATACATGAGTGGGGGGTTCAAGGAAAGATTTCCATTTCGTAAAAATCATACATGAGGGGGAGGGAGGGCGGTGCTATTACCTGAAAACAGCACACACACGTGCCATTGGACGTACCTTTATTGGGTGTGTGTGTGTGTGTGTACATGACTTTATATGCATGGATGCGTGCCCTCGATTGTGTGTGTGTGTGTTTGGACCATGTATATTTTCTGTTGTCATTTAGTTACAATATGCGTTTGAATCTTTATATATTTTAGACGTTATAGATTTCCATTTCGTATCTTTACGATGGCTTTTACCTTTAATGCTTTTGGGGGGGGGGGGGGGGGGGGCTGGATTTTTACACCAATGAGCAAACGTATAAAGAGAAAATTTTGTTCATGTAGACGTAATCATGCAAACGTCATTCCTGCCAAAACAAATCTTTTTTCAGTGTTCCATACTCCTGTGTATAAGGTATAATTTTTTGTAATTTTCTTCAGATATGGCGTCCCAACGACCAACTCACTGCGACCTCACTTCAAGACGCTGACCACAACTTGACCTGTGAAGCAGCACCCCGACTTCGACAAAAACAAAAGCAATCTTTCCAGACCATCATCAACCAATTGTCAGATGCAAAAACCAAAGCGAGCAAAGACTCCACACAACTAACCAATCTTAGGCGTGAAAATCAACGCCTCCAGTCGGCCACCTCATCTTCACTACGTTCATCTACACCCACCGCTGCACCAAACAACCCTGCGGCAATAGCCAGCTAATCTTCATCTGCACTACGTTCACCTACACCCACCGCTGCACCAAACAACCCTGCAGCAACAAGCACTCCTACAAACACATCAAACCACCTATTGTCGACGTCCTAACGCTCAGTCAAATCATGGATGACGCGTGACATGATTGACGCAACACAAAATTCAACACAATCCACAGACATGTTTGATGCAACACAAAACGCAACCCAGTCCACTTCAGATGACGCAGTCACATCGGGAGAAGCTCTCCAAGCATTGTCTCAGGAATAAACATTCACATTCAACCCATTTTTTCACAACCTTTTCAGAGTCAGTAGTTGCGGGTAAAATCTGATCCCTGTTTTGAATTTGGTGGAATCATTTTGCGACAAATCGATAAAGTCACGAGACAAAGAACATCAACAAAGACCATATGGGCAACCATGTAAATTGTTGCGGGGGTGTAACGGAGATCGACTTTGTCTTTATAAGAATAGGAATCACATCATCTTAAACTCCACACACGGTGACAACTGCAACGCGTGTGGCACACAGCATGACAAACAAAAAAGAGCCCCTGCCATGAATACTCCATGCTTAGTCCTATTTATCAGTTTTGGTGGCGCTGATTTGGCAAATGAAATGTTTTAATTATTTTGTGCTGGCTTGCAGCCCAAGAGAAATATTAAACAAAAGCAAATGTATTTCTTCAGGCCTAACCAGGGGCGGATCTGGGGGGGGGGTGCAATGGGTGCAATTGCACCCCCCCCCCCCCCCCAGCGGGACAAAAAGAAAAAAAAAAGAAGAAAAATGTATCACCTGAAAATAGCACTTTACACGCTCAGATTGCACCAGATTGCACAATTTTGCTTCCTTTTTAAAAAAAATTTCCGGGGAGGCATGCCCCCGGACCCCCCTAGCATGCTCGGCGCTTCGCGCCATCGGTTCGGCGCTTCGCGCCTTCGCTGATAAGATACAAAAAAAAACCAAAAAGGACTTTGCACCCCCCCCTTTCAAAACCCAGATCCGCCCCTGCTAACCATCATAATGCCATATATGCATGGTGATCTGTAAACTTCTGTTCTCTGTGCACAATGCATGTGTAAACATTTTGTTGTTCGCAGAACGCAGAACCAATTTCACATTTTAGAGAAATATTAAACAAAAGCAAATGTATTTCTTCAGGCCTAACCATCATAATGCCATATATGCATGGTGATCTGAAAACTTTTGTTCTCTGTGCACAATGCATGTGTAAACATTTTGTTGTTCGCAGAACGCAGAACCAATTTCACATTGGCTGGTTGTCGCGACATATGTCGCGCTACTTTACGTATACTGTCACCTGGTTGTCACGACATATGTCGCGCTATTGGCTCAGTCTGTTTGGTCAGTTCCGATTACCTCCCATTGATGCGAAAACCTATATGACTGTTTTTTGTTATTTTTCTCTCTGTTAATTCACCAGTGGCTATGTAACATGTGTTACAGAATTGCACCGGTGTAAGGGTTAACATTTTATTTTTCACTCGCATGTTTGCTGAAGTGTACAAATTTTGTTCCATTTAGTGCTGTTTTTTTCCCCGTCTTAAGACATATATGGTGATGTGTACAACTATTGTTCTCTGGGCACATTTTTTTGCACATTTATGTCCCTCACTTATGTCAATGTAGCCGCTAATTTGTTTAAGTCCAGTCAATCGTGCAAACGTTTCATTGTGGGTGACTCGAGCTGTAGGGTACTGCGACGAGATTTCTTTCCCAATTATATGATTGGTGTTATATATTCTTTTACACATTTTAACTAGCATTCATCATCTTGGTTGAAGCGTGACAAAATGATTTTGTCACATTGATTGAATTCTCAGACTGTCCACATTGACTGAAATCTCAAAAAAGGGCACAATTTAACGCTGTTTTATTCTTTCCCAATTACATGATTTGTTATTGTTCACAGAACCCACTGTAAATTTACCACTGGGTTACATTTTCATTCCTATTTGCTGATGTGTAAAACTTTTTTTTGTACTGTGCACACTATTTGCTCGAGTCAGTAGTTGCGGGTAAAATCTGATCCCTGTTTTGAATTTTGTGGACATATTGATAACGTCACGAGACAAAGAACATCAACAAAGACCATATGGGCAACCATGTAAATTTTTATATGTGTAAAACTTTTTTTTTTACTGTGCACACTATTTGCTCATTTAATGCTGTGTTTATGTGTTTGTTTCACTCCCATGTGTCATATTTTCTGAGATTTCGGTTAATATAGCCACTTTTTTTAGTTTTGCCGCATTTAGCCTTTCCTTCGTAACTGTCTGCCTTCACCAAGCTGTAGATTCTTGCATTACTAATGGTGAGCAGCTACGCAAGAAAAGAAAGAAAGTGTATTCAAGCGCCGAGCCTGGTAAAAAGAAAATATCGCTACATTGACCGACATTTCAGAAAGCGTCACATGTTTGCTGCTGTGTAAATGGTTTGCAGTTCATTGCATATTGAACGCTGCTTTTCTTAGATTTGATGTTTTATCACATTTTGTTCTGTGTGTGCTAGCGCTTTTTCGGGGTAAATTTGTCGCAATTACTTCTAAATTTAATATGTTACTGTTGTCACTGCACAAGTCATGGCCAATCCACAACTGTGCCCTTTTTTTTTTTTATCTCTCCCAATAAATGTATAGCATTTTGTTCTTTACGCGCGTGCCATTGCACATTGAACATGTTTTTGTTGTTGCTTATTCATAATTAACTCTATATTAATGAAGAAGAAAAAATCCCGTGTATTACTATTTGTTATTGTTCACAGAACCCACTGTAAATTTACCACTGGGTTACATTTTCATTCCTATTTGCTGATGTGTAAAACTTTTTTTTGTACTGTGCACACTGTTTGCTCGAGTCAGTAGTTGCGGGTAAAATCTGATCCCTGTTTTGAATTTTGTGGAATCATTTTGCGACATATTAATAACGTCACGAGACAAAGCACATCAATAAAGACCATATGGGCAACCATGTAAATTTTTATATGTGTAAAACTTTTTTTTTTACTGTGCACACTATTTGCTCATTTAATGCTGTGTTTATGTGTTTGTTTCACTCCCATGTGTCATATTTTCTGAGATTTCGGTTAATATAGCCACTTTTTTTTAGTTTTGCCGCATTTAGCCTTTCCTTCATAACTGTGTGCCTTCACCAAGCTGTAGATTCTTGCATTACTAATGGCGAGCAGCTACGCAAGAAAAGAAAGAAAGTGTATTCAAGCGCCGAGCCTGGTAAAAAGAAAATATCGCTACATTGACCGAAATTTCAGAAAGCGTCACATGTTTGCTGCTGTGTAAATGGTTTGCAGTTCATTGCACATTGAACGCTGTTTTTCTTAGGTTTGATGTTTTATCACATTTTGTTCTGTGTGTGCTAGCGCTTTTTTGGGGTAAATTTGTCGCAATTACTTCTAAATTTAATATGTTACTGTTGTCACTGCACAAGTCATGGCCAATCCACCTCTGTGCCCTTTTTTTTTTATCTCTCCCAATAAATGTATGGCATTTTGTTCTGTACGCGCGTGCCATTGCACATTGAACATGTTTTTGTTGTTGCTTATTCATAATTAACTCTGTAATTAATGAAGAAGAAAAAATCCCGTGCGGAGCACGGGTATTACTAGTCTTTGTATAATACACATCAGAGCATTTTTGGCCCGGCTTGAGAGATCGCTACAGGCAGCAGTGAAACTGAGTCGAGTTGAAAACAATATTCCTAAATACTTATACACGTTTACAACAGGTAAAATATCGACCCCATATGTCCATCTTTCCCTTGCACTCAAATATCCACCTTTCCTAAACACAATAATGTTACTTTTACTCATGTTTACCTTTAAATGAAGAGAGGACACTGCCCTGCGTAAATTATTTAACTGAGTCTGTAGACCCACAACAGTCTCTGATAACAACAATAAATCATCAGTAAGCAAAAGAATAAACAATAGACATTTTTCACTTAAATTTTGGCGCATGCGCTGTGAAGTTTATTGTCAGATCTACCGGAACTAGGGGGCAAAAGGAAAAATCGACAACGAGGCTTGGTGCAAAGTCAAGTGCGGAGACGACGAGGCAAACTGTTGTGTTTGCAACTGCAAGTGCAACAGTGGAATGAAGAAAAAGAAATACGGTGGACAGAATTTGTCATTGTATGGCTTTCCGATGGGTGCAAGTGCGAAGGCGTAACAGCGAAGGACGCGATGTGTGCAAGCAATCCGACGACAGGGGTTTGTCGTGCCATTGAAAAGTCTGCTCGAGTCACATCGTGTCTGGCAATGGCACGGGCTATCAGCGATGCCAACTACGTTGACTTCGTACCCACCCTTAATCTTGGATTTCCCCCTCCCCACTCTCTACCTCTCTCTCTTTCTCTCTCGCATGATACCGTATATACATACACGGATGTTTTTCTGTGTGTGAGTTTGTGTGTACGATACCGTGTGTACGTATGCGTTTGTGCGTGTGTGTGCGTGTGTGTGTGTGCGGTGTGTGTGTGTGTGTGTGTGTAATGAAGAGAGAGAGAGAGAGAGAGAGAGAGAGAGAGAGAGAGAGAGAGAGAGAGAGAGAGAGAGAGAGAGAGCGCGCGAGCAGTAATTGAATTTGGCTTTTACCGAATGAAAACTATTGTCAAAAACAGTGCATTAAGAACTAAAACAAACCAACCATAAAATAAAAAGCACCCTCCATCCCTTTTAACTGTCTCTCTCTTCCGCTTTCTCGCGCTTTTTATGTCTGTCAATCCCCCCCTCTCTCTCTCTCTCCCCCTCTCATTTCATAAAAGAATTTGGGAGAGAAGAAAAGTTTTCAATATCCTCGGTTATACCTTGTGTCAATATTTCCATTTACAAATATATGCAATAACACTGTCTTACAATTAGTCACAAACAAAGCCTTTTTTTTCTAAAAAAATCAAAATCCGAAAGAAACAACTGAAATTCATGCAGAGACTTTCTTCCGAAAATTACAAATCTCTGGCAAATTGAAAGGAACAACAAAATATTCCTTCAGAGAGAGCGAGAGAGAGAGAGAGAAGAGAGAGAGAGAGAGAGAGAGAGAGAGAGAGAGAGAGAACTCAGAACTCAGAATGGTTTATTATTAAGGCCACAGAGAGAGAGAGAGAGAGAGAGAGAGAGAGAGAGGCAGAGAGAGAGACAGAGTGAGTGAGCGAGCGAGTGAGCAAGAGTGAGAGATAGAGAGAGATAGAGAGAGTCACACACACACACACACACACACACACACACACACACACAGGCACACACACACACACACACACACACACTGAAACAGACAGACACACGCACACACACGCACACACATACATACACAGACATACATATACACACACAAACCACGAGTGAGAGCGAGAGACTGAAAAAATGAGAAAGAGAGAGTCGTCAGTAAGTAGAGGTTACATGCCGAGTCTCAGTGATTATTAAAAATAATGGTCGAAGTTAGCGGATCATGAAAAATGCGAGCTTTAGCGAGCTTTTTCATGACCGCGAACTGAGACCATTATTTTTTATAATCACTGAGACGAGGTGTGTAACCTCTTTATTCCTCCTTTCTTCAGTTATTCAAAGAAAAGAGGAGTTTTTTTGCGAAAGTTTGATCGAATCCTATTCTCTCAACCAGTCAACCTGCGCAGGCGATCGATTAATGCGCGGTTGTATAGTTCCGTGCAAATCATTCCATTCTGTTAACACTTCTTGTCAGTTTTCCTATTTTGGGCTAAAATCAAGTACACATATATGCTGTTATTCTGCTGTGGCGGCAAAGGCAGATATTGTGTGTTCTGTATATGTTTTGGTATCGGTTAGGATAATGTTCTTTCGTCAAATGGGACTAGCAGACGAACTTTCGCACCCGTGTTCCAACGTTAAAAACTGTATGAAGGTAAGTTTTCTGGGGAAAATAGTGTATGAAACCGCTTTATGTTGTTTAAATTGATGAGATGTGTGCATTTGGTTGCGTGTTATCTGTTTATTAAATGAAATATTGTTGAAAACTGACCGTCGGATTGCACTCTGTTGTCGAAGAAACTGAGTGAAAAGAAGGGGAACTACTCTTGTCGCTAGACAAAGTATGAGTTACTTGCCTTGGGAAATTGCTTGTGATGAACGTCTGATCTAGATTCAGAAAACAACCGAACTCATGGATTTTATATGGAGATTCATGTGTTCAGGCCTGTAGTTGTTAATTTAAATGCGGTATGTTTGTATTGTTTGCTCCAGAGATGTATACTTCGTACATTAGAGCGTTCGGAACTTTTCAGTCGCAAAAAGTAGTACCGAAACAGAACAGCTTCTCAACCCATTGCACTATCGAGGATTCAGGCTGTTGCTGGGTCGTTATTTGTTTGGTTGCTGGGTCATTATCGAAAAATAACTACCCCTACAAGTTTACAGAGGTAAAGAAGCAGAGGGGGGAATAAGTAGTGGTATTGACACGTAGCGATAATGACACGTCGCGCTAAAAGATGTAGTGCTGTCGACACGTAGTGATAATGAACGAATGATAGCGACTCATCGACAAATTATTTGTAGCACTAATCAGCGATAACGGCACGCAGCACAAATGACACGTAGGACAAATGACACTCAGCACAAATGACACGTAGCGCTAGCGATACGCACCCTCGCTTATGCAGGGGAAGTTCGCCAAGTCTTTCGTCCATATACCACCAATAGCCGTTTCAAACCATACCTTCGTGCATTTCCTTAACTTTTTGTTCTGTTTTGTTGAACAAGATAATCCGTTTTCTTGCAGAATTTCTCAAAGTAATCCTCTGGCAAAGTAATCTTCGAGCATCGAAAGTGAAAGAGGTATTTCAGGCCAGGCACCTATTGCACCCTAGTTCCGGTTATCAGAGAAAGGCTGCCGTGCCCTAAAATCTGATTGGTCGAAACGCTGGGGGCAAAGGTTATACGAAAAAGGTCTATTCCAAATAATCATCAGTAAATGTGGCACCATGTCTTCCATTCTCAATTATCTCAAGTGCTAACTCATTAATAAAGAGAGAAAATAAAACTGGGCTACATACATCGCCCTGAGAGAGAGAGAGAGAGAGAGAGAGAGAGAGAGAGAGAGAGAGAGAGAGAGAGAGAGGGAGAAGGAGAGAGAAAGAGGGAGAGACGGAGAGGCAGAGAGAGACAGAGAGAGACAGACAGACAGAGACAGACAGACAGACAGAGACAGAGAGGGAGAGAAACAGAGACAGACAGACAGAAAGAGACAGACTGAGAGGGAGAGAGGCCGCCAGAGACAGACAGAGACAGAGAGGGAGAGAGACAGAGACAGACAGAGGCAAGACAGAGACAGAGAGGGAGAGAGACAGAGACAGACAGCAGAGAGAGAGACAGAGACAAGACAGAGACAGAGAAGGAGACACAGACAGACAGACAGACAGACAGACAGACAGACAGACAGACAGACAGACAGGTGGCCGGGGAGGAGGAGAACAACTTGTAAGTGCTGACGAGAAGCCTGTTTCGGGCGGAGGCAGGAGATTGAAAATATGGATGTAATCAGTCTCGAAGAAAGGTAAAGAGGTGTGGGGGCGGAGGGAAAGGGGAGGGGGGGTGTCTTAGCGGCTTGCATACGGCAATCAACAATAAAGAAGGAAAACATCAATTATTAAGCCGCCTTTATGTTATAAAGGCTTGTAGGTTTCACTCTGTCTGCTTGTTTGTTTGTCAGTCTCTGTTTGTCTACGGAATAGAGACATGAGTGTGGTTTTTACCGGTCGCTTTGCCGTGAGTCTTTTTCGAAATTTGAGGACCACACTCAATAACTGAGTCAGTTGGATCGTCGTCCAACAAACCAAGGTCCAAATCTGGATCATTTTGACCCTTGATGGACGAGTCATCCATTGTATGGGAAAGGATTTCCCAAAAACTTGTAAGTGTAATCTAAAACACGCTCTGTAGACACCGGAAGCATACGTGATATGACACTTCCGGGCATGCGCATCTCAACTGTTCCGGAGTTTTACCGGAATCTACCTCATGGAATTCCACTCAAACTTCGACTTACAGGTAAGGTCTCGTTTAAGTTTTTAATTATACTTGTTTATTACCAATTCAGTGCCCCATATGGCTTTTTGACCAATCAGGACGGATTCTAGGTGACCCTCTAAATGTTATAACGTGCAGGCAGGGACCCTTTTTGTATATCACGCTAAAAATTAACAAGACAAAGTAAAAATGTAATTCAACAATATCAGCGTGATTTATTCTAAAGAATGACACTTCAAATGCTGTCAGGTAATATTCTCTTTATCTAAAAAATACCGAAAAGCGAGTTTTGTCGGTGGGTGCGTAACGGAACAGCATGGCACCGCCCATCGTCTGAGTGTGCAATGCCGACCGCTCACTTGAAATCTAAATGATCAAAGTTTGGGAAAATCAAGTGAAATTGCGCCACTTGCTTTACATCAAATGTATCTTTACGTCATTTCCCATCCGTCTGGAGTCGGTTCTAAATCTGTCGCTCTCTGTTCAACGAGAAAAAGCGAAGCAACCGAAACGCATGTTCAACATGGTTTATCTTGTGAGATTGTTGTGTGTCAAAGGCATTTGACCTGTGAATATTCATCACGTCAGGTGTGTTACTCTGATTGGCTGACTCAGGTCACGAGAATTCTTTGACTGACAGGCATAATCAGGTAGAAGCGCTCAAGTTCCCATTGCGGCTGTTCTGTCAAATTCGCGGGGTTGCTTCGAAATTTCTTTTGGTCGAATTAAACGGTAATAAAACCGTTATTTCTAATATGCTGACTGTTAGCAAATGATAACAGACATGTCTCACAAACGATATCAGCATTCGCCTAAAAGGCTCATGCTTGATATCTTTTTTCTCGACATGTCTTGTTATCATTTGTTAACAGTCAGCATATTAGAAATAACTCATAATCTCTATTATTCTGGGGTCAATTGAGCTCAGATTTGGTGAGTAGCTTGGGATTCTGAGGCACAGGGTGTGTGTACAAACTTAGGTTCCTAACGGTGGTCAAACAGAAGATATTAGCGTTACACGCCTTTACGCACCCAGCCAGGGGGGAAAAAAAACCCAACAGATTTAAGGTTTCACACGATAATGCGCGTCACAACCTAACACTTGACGTCGAAGAATTGTGCTAGTGAGACCTGGGACCTTTATTCACGCAGCATGGGTGCATTTACAAAGCATTGGTGTATATATACTAGTTAGATACTATATCTTTTCGTTCGTTTCAGTTGTTTTCATTTTAATGGTAAAGTTTGAACATTAACAGACCCTCGGGGGACCATTTGTTGTCACCGGTATGTCCACCGGCAACATCGATCAGACCCCCCACCCGTGTATCTGTGTGTGTGTGTGTGTGTGTGTGTGTGTGTGTGTGTGTGTGTGTGTGTGTGTGTGTGTGTGCTTGTTTGCGTGCGTGCATGCGTGCGTGCGTGCGTGCGTGTGTGTGTGTGTGTGTGTGTGTGTGTGCGATGCGTAGCTCGTTAACATGAGTATATGTGTGCGAACGTGCGTGCGTGCATCCGTGCGTGTGTGTGTGTGTGTGTGTGTGTGTGTGTGTGTGTGTGTGTGTGTGTGTATTCATTTTCGGCAAAACGCTGCCGATTTCGCGAAATGAGCAGCGTTTTGCCGATTACACAAAATGGGCAAAAACGTTGCTTATTCCGCGAATTCGGCAATTTCGTGAATTCTGCAGGACATATACGGTTGTGGAAAATGACCTTTTGGAATAGTGTATAGTCTGGAAAAAAAAAAACCTTCCACTATCTGATAACCGTGACAAAGGCCAAGCTGATGGCTGTTTCGACCAAGAAGACAATGTTGTATAAGGACAGTTCGCGGAGCCGAAAGGCCAGGGGGTACAGGAGATTCTTTGATCTCTATCTCCCCTCGATCGTTGTTGGTAGAAAATGTCAGTGCTTGATGTGAGCGTTACCTCCTGTGGGGTGAAGGCGTTTGTGTGTATACGCTTCTTACCTTTGTGTCTGGTCGTAAACTATACTCTTGACATACAGAACTTTGACTCTACCCTCTCAGATCGGGATTTGTTTTTGATCTGAAGAGTAGATGGGGGGTGTTGAGTGTGTGTGCGTAGAGGAATAAACGGCGCAAACGCTGATCTCTGCATACAATTCAAAGCACTGATGAGTAGGATTCAATCATCATAAAATGTAACGTGTCGTACTTGTAAATCACGGGGTCGTATTGTCTTCTGCTATTGTTTTGTTTTTAGATTGGATTTTCCTACACACAAACAAGGTCACGGAGACATAGACACAGACAGAAACAGATATCCACACACACGCACCCACACACACACACACACACACACATGCACATACACAACCACGCACGCACACACACACACACACACACACACGCACGCACACACACACACACACACACACTGACGCACACACACTCGCACGTACGCATGCACACACACACACACACACACACATACACACACACACACGCACACACACACACACACAAACACACACACACGCAAACGCACACACACACACACACACACACACACACACACACACACCGCACACACACACACAAACCCACTTTTGGCGTAGGCCTTAAAGGTTGCGCCCGGAATTCTTTTCTGTGATTTACGACAGCGGTGCAATGTATTGCGTGGTACACTGCGCCCAAGAAAACCTGAGTTATGTAGAATTCAATTTAATTGTTGTGTTTTTTGGTTCATTCATTCAATGTTAATATTGATTGTATGTTTTCCTGTAGACTGGGATAATGTGGGACCCGGAATCATGCAATCATGCAATCATGCACGCATGCAAACACACTGACACACACACACACACACACACACACACACACACACACACACACACACACACACACACACACGCACGCACACACACACACACACCGCACACACACACACAAACCCACTTTAGGCGTAGGCCTTAAAGGTTGCGCCCTGAATTCTTTTCTGTGATTTACGACAGCGGTGCAATGTATTGCGTGGTACACTGCGCCCAAGAAAACCTGAGTTATGTAGAATTCAATTTAATTGTTGTGTTTTTTGGTTCATTCATTCAATGTTAATATTGATTGTATGTTTTCCTGTAGACTGGGATAATGTGGGACCCGGAATCATGCAATCATGCAATCATGCACGCATGCAAACACACTGACACACACACACACACACACACACACACACACACACACACACACACACACACACACGCACACACACACACACACGCACACACACGATGAAACATTTTGGAGTGTGGTAAATCCAGAGACAATTTTCTGCCCGAGGTAAAAGCAAGGCCACGAAAGTGTGGACACATCAACGGTTCATAGATTGTTTTTGCCCGTTTCGAGATTCTCTTTACTCTACACATATTTGATTTTCCATGATTTTGATGGCTATATGAAATATATTTGATCTTATTTTGATGTCTTGTGAAACGTTTGCAACGGGTCACTTTGTACGCTTGTCAGTGTCGCAGATTGTTGAGGGAGACAACTCGTGCATGAAGGCGTTTTCGTTTTCGATAGGCGGTTGCCTTCCCTTTACCCGACAGCTCTCCTTGCAAATCATGTGAAATAGAACACTTCGTGTGTGTGTGCGCCTGTGCGTGCAAGCAAAGAGCTTCCCCTGGCCAGTGTGCAGACGGTAGGAAAAGGGGAGCGGATGTAACATATCTACAAAGATTTACCTTTTGTTTTAACCAGAAATACTGTAGCAGAGATACTGTAAATCTCTGTTTTAACAGACAGCGCGTTTCTTTCTATCGTTTCACTCTTGTCACGAATTTTCGGTAGTTTCGATAGGAGGGAGAAAACTCTTGTTGATAAAGGAAACCTCGACCTTTCAATATCTGATAGCCTCCCTTTGTTCGACGCCTTGTTAACGGATGGTGCAAGAGACAAATGTCGCCAATTCTTGTTCTCTTCTGAGTAACATTGACTAACAGATTTGAGTATTATAGTAGTAGAAGTAGTAGTAGAAGTAGTAGTCGTAGTCGTAGTAGTAATAGTAGTAGTAGTAGTAGAAGTCGTGGTAGTGGTAGAGAGGTAGTGAGTTGTAGTGGTGGTGGTGGTGGTAGTAGTATTAGTAGTGGTAGTAGTAGAGTAGTAGTAGTGGTACTGTAGTGGTGGTGGTTGTGGTGGTAGTGGTAGTAGTAGTGGTAGTAGTACGGTAGTAGTGGTGGTGGTGGTGGTGGTAGTAGTAGTAGTAGTGGTGGTGGTAGTAGTAGTAGTAGTAGTAGTAGTAGTGGTGGTAGGAGACGTGGTAGCAGTAGTAGTAATAGTCGTAGTAGTAGTAGTAGTAGTAGTAGTAGTAGTAGTAGTAGTAGTAGTAGTACTAGTAGTAGTAGTAGTAGTAGTAGTAGTAGTAGTAGTAGTAGTAGTAGTAGTAGTAGTAGTAGTAGTAGTTTTTGTTTTAGTTGCTGCTGCTGCAGCTGCTGCTGCTGGTGTACTTGTCGTCGTTGTAGTATTAGTAATAGTAGAAGACGAAGGCAGAGTAGCAGCAGCCAATAAAAACAAGCCGAATGAAGCGAAATACGTTTGGTCATTCTGTGGAACTCACAGAATGAATCAGGATGCATTGCATTTAATGCAAGGCGACAATTATTGCTGTTGGTTGCAGAATTTGGGTTTACTAAAAACAATTTAATTTCTGACAACTTCTAACTGATAGATCAACTATAGAGTTAAAAGTCACAATTACAGCTACAGACATCCTTCGTGTGCGTGTGTGTGTATGTGTACGTGTGTGTGTGTGTGTGTGTGTGTGTGTGTGTGTGTGTGTGTGTGTGTGTGTGTACGTGTGTAGGTGGTTTTACCGACAAATGGGGACGATTGTCACTGGAGAGCAGTCAAATGGGGACGCTTCCGACAAACGGGGACGTCCCCATTTGTCGGCCCGTGCGACCCCATTTGACTGGATTTGAGCAGATTGAGCGACCCCATTTGACTGCTTCCTAGCATCCCTGTGGACAAACGGACTGGATTTTCACACAGATTCATACACATATTTTAGCTCTGCACTTTTTGGTCTGCTCAACTAAACCATGTGATTTTTATCATGTGACTTCAAATGACTTTACAGTAACTGCTTTCATCAGAATTCAGTTTCTATTCAAATGCAGTTAAACTAAAACATTTATTTGAATTAAAAAAAAAAAAGTTATTGCATTTAATATATTTTATTCAGAATATTTTGAAAGAGTTCTGATTATTTGATCACGGGTTTTTTTGTATTAAAACAAAAACAAACACAGAAACATATACATTCCTGTAAAAAAAAAAATGATTACAATTATTTTGTTATGAGATTTATTTTAGGTTAATTCGAAGTGTTGTGTCTTTGTCATTTGTTGGTTTGTGCAGTGCAGTTGTTTTGTCAGTTATTCTTCTCTTCATTTGTTCTATCGTCTTTCTTCTTCTTTTTTGTGTGTGTATTTTTGTGTTTTTGTGCCTGAAGAAGACCCTTAGGTCGAAACGTCGCTGTTATTCGTTCCGTGTTCGTCATTTTAACGTGAGTACATTGCTTTTTGGTCTCTTTATTGTTCCCTCTCACGTCCAGTCGCCATTGTTTAATACATGTTTTAATGTGTTTTGTATAATCCGGAAGCAGGAGTTTAAAACCTATGTATTCTTCTTCTTCTGCGTTCGATGTTTAAAACCTATGTATATATTAAGGGAAAAGTCTGGGTTGTGGCACTCGATCACTAGGTGGGGCACTGCCCTTCGCTCCCTGTTACCCGAGTTCCAATCCTCGTGGTAAGGCGTCCGCCCCGTGATCGGGAGGTCGTGGGTTCGAACCCCGGCCGGGTCATACCTAAGACTTTAAAATTGGCAATCTAGTGGCTGCTCCGCCTGGCGTCTGGCATTATGGGGTTAGTGCTAGGACTGGTTGGTCAGGTGTCAGAATAATGTGACTGGGTGAGACATGAAGCCTGTGCTGCGACTTCTGTCTTGTGTGTGGCGCACGTTATATGTCAAAAGCAGCACCGCCCTGATATGGCCCTTCGTGGTCGGCTGGGCGTTAAGCAAACAAACAAACAAACCCGAGTGCCAACAACAATAGGATGAGCATCAGAAGCGAAGATAAAGAGGGAATTTTTTTCTCTGCGCGCGCGCCAGCAAGCAGGATGTCTCAGAACTGAAGCGGTAATAGTATGATCTAATTACAGGCGATGGGTTTATGGGTCACGTGATTATATATATGAAGTCTTCTATCGCGCGCGTATCTCCAGACTCGGACTCAAGGCGCAGGAATCTATTTATGCCGTGTG
>NC_090250.1:27781649-27816649 GCF_037325665.1 Littorina saxatilis | reverse complement strand
CACACACACACACACACACACACACACACACACACACACACACACACACACACATACACACACACATACACCACGACCCTCGTCTCGATTCCCCCCTCGATGTTAAAACATTTAGTCATAACTTGACTAAATGTAACAAGTCGCGTAAGGCGAAAATACAATATTTAGTCAAGTAGCTGTCGAACTCACAGAATGAAACTGAACGCAATGCCATTTTTCAGCAAGACCGTATACTCGTAGCATCGTCAGTCCACCGCTCATGGCAAAGGCAGTGAAATTGACAAGAAGAGCGGGGTAGTAGTTGCGCTAAGAAGGATAGCACGCTTTTCTGTACCGATCTTTGTTTTAACTTTCTGAGCGTGTTTTTAATCTAAACATATCATATCTATATGTTTTTGGAATCAGGAACCGACAAGGAATAAGATGAAAGTGTTTTTAAATTGATTTCGACAATTTAATTTTGATAATAATATTTATATATTTAATTTTCAGAGCTTGTTTTTAATCCGAATATAACATATTTATATGTTTTGGGAATCAGCAAATGATGGAGAATAAGATAAACGTAAATTTGGATCGTTTTATAAATTTTTTTTTTTTTTTTTACAATTTTCAGATTTTTAATGACCTAAGTCATTAATTAATTTTTAAGCCACCAAGCTGAAATGCAATACCGAAGTCCGGGCTTCGTCGAAGATTACTTGACCAAAATTTCAACCAATTTGGTTGAAAAATGTGGGCGTGACAGTGCCGCCTCAACTTTCACGAAAAGCCGGATATGACGTCATCAAAGACATTTATCCAAAAAATGAAGAAAACGTATGGGGATTTCATACCCAGGAACTCTCATGTCAAATTTCATAAAGATCGGTCCAGTAGTTTAGTCTGAATCGCTCTACACACACACACACACACACACACACACACACACACACACACACACACACACAGACACACACACACACGCACATACACCACGACCCTCGTTTCGATTCCCCCTCGATGTTAAAATATTTAGTCAAAACTTGACTAAATATAAAAAGAGAGAGAGAGAGAGAGAGAGAGAGAGAGAGAGAGAGAGAGAGAGAGAGAGAGAGACAGAGAGACAGAGAGACAGAGAGAGACAGAGAGAGAGAGTTTCGTGCATGCAGCCATATACCGATGCACACTCTTTCGAATCACTAGTTCCCGCGTGCAGGCGCACTCTCCTCAAAACGTGTTAGCTTTCGTGTAATTTCAACTTCGTTAACCCTGTTCATTATCAGTCGGAGACGTCTGTCCCATAATTCCTCAGTGCATTTCGTCACTTCCTATGCACGTGCATGTCGACGGGGTCTTGTGTGGCGCCAAGCGGCTTGAGCTGACATTAATTAACTAATGCAAAAGAAAAAAATATTGTGCGTGATCGATGTGATTGGCTTCATTATATTTAGTCAAGTTTTGACTAAATATTTTAACATCGAGGGGGAATCGAAACGAGGGTCGTGGTGTATGTGCGTGCGTGTGTGTGTGTGTGCGTGTGTGTGTGTGTGTGTGTAGAGCGATTCAGACTAAACTACTGGACCGATCTTTATGAAATTTGACATGAGAGTTCCTGGGTATGAAATCCCCGAACGTTTTTTTTCATTTTTTTGATAAATGTCTTTGATGACGTCATATCCGGCTTTTCGTGAAAGTTGAGGCGGCACTGTCACGCCCTCATTTTTCAACCAAATTGGTTGAAATTTTGGTCAAGTACTCTTCGACGAAGCCCGGGGTACGGTATTGCATTTCAGCTTGGTGGCTTAAAAATTAATTAATGACTTTGGTCATTAAAAATCTGAAAATTGTAAAAAAAAATAAAAATTTATAAAACGATCCAAATTTACGTTTATCTTATTCTCCATCATTTGCTGATTCCAAAAACATATAAATATGTTATATTCGGATTAAAAACAAGCTCTGAAAATTAAATATATAAAAATTATTATCAAAATTAAATTGTCGAAATCAATTTAAAAACACTTTCATCTTATTCCTTGTCGGTTCCTGATTCCAAAAACATATAGATATGATATGTTTGGATTACAAACACGCTCAGAAAGTTAAAACAAAGAGAGGTACAGAAAAGCGTGCTATCCTTCTTAGCGCAACTACTACCCCGCTCTTCTTGTCAATTTCACTGCCTTTGCCATGAGCGGTGGACTGACGATGCTACGAGTATACGGTCTTGCTGAAAAATGGCAGCTACTTGACTAAATATTGTATTTTCGCCTTACGCGACTTGTTTTTACATTTAGTCAAGTTTTGACTAAATGTTTTAACGTAGAGGGGGAATCGAGACGAGGGTCGTGGTGTATGTGTGTGTGTGTGTGTGTGTGTGTGTGTGTGTGTGTGTCTGTCTGTCTGTCTGTGCGTGTGTGTGTGTAGAGCGATTCAGACCAAACTACTGGACCGATCTTTATGAAATGTTACATGAGAGTTCCTGGGAATGATATCCCCTGACTTTTTTGCTTTTTTTCGATAAATACCTTTGATGACGTCATATCCGGCTTTTTGTAAAAGATGAGGCGGCACTGCCACACCCTCATTTATTCAATCAAATTGATTGACATTTTGGCCAAGCAATCTTCGACGAAGGCCGGACTTCGGTATTGCATTTCAGCTTGGTGGCTTAAAAATTAATTTATGACTTTGGTCATTAAAAATCTGAAAATTGTAAAAAAAATAATTTGTTTTTAAAACGATCCAAATTTACGTTCATCTTATTTTTCATCATTTTCTGATTCCAAAAACATATAAATATGTTATATTTGGATTAAAAACAAGCTCTGAAAATTAAAAATATAAAAATTATTATTAAAATAAAATTTCCCAAATCGATTTAAAAACAATTTCATCTTATTCCTTGTGGGTTCCTGATTCCAAAAACATATAGATGTGATATGTTTGGATTACAAACACGCTCAGAAAGTTAAAAAGAATAGAGATAAAGAAAAGCGTGCTATCCTTCTCAGCGCAACTACTACCCCGCTCTTCTTGTCAATTTCACTGCCTTTGCATCGAGCGGTGGACTGACGATGCTACGAGTATACGCTCTTGCTGTAAAAATGCAGTGAGTTCAGTTTCATTCTGTGAGTTCGACAGCTTGACTAAATGTTGTAATTTCGCCTTACGCGACTTGTTAGATTTTCTTCAAAGGTAACCAAAGCATTACACCATACTCTGTCTCTTTGCCTTTATTTCTGTTTCCATCTGCCGGTCTGTATGTCTGTCTCCCCTCTCTCTTTCTTTCTTTCTTTTTTTCTTTTTTTCTTTCATCCTCTATCTCTTTCTCTCTCTTTCTCTCTCTTTCTCTATCTCTCTCTTTCTCTCTCTCTTTCTCTCTCTCTCTCTTTTTCTCTCTCGCTCTTCCTCTCTTGCACACCGGTACGACCGAACTAAGGTAACGTTAAATTACTGTTGTGCAGCGGGTTGAAAGAATACCCTATACCTCGGAGATATACCTTCACACGGTCTCAACGACGTCACGTGACATGTTATATGGTGGAAGAGAATGCTGTCGCTTATTTTCCTTTTGAGGATGAGGGTTTAACCTGGATCGGGAACTTACAGGACAACCGCGGCTGTACTTGCAAGTTTGGATAGTTCTTTCCGTGACTGAGCATCGTTTCAGTCTTACCGAACTGAGGGTGGAAAATAAGCGACAGCATTCTCTTCCACCATATAACATGTCACGTGACGTCGTTGAGACCGAGTGAAGGTATATCTCCGAGGTATAGGGTATTCTTTCAACCCGTATGTTCTCTTTGTATACAGTTGTTCATTATCGGAATTATGGTTTATTGTGACAAAATCACGAAGATTTGGCTCTGTAATACATTGTTTTGCTGAGCTAATGTATTGTTGCAAAGTATGCTTACTTTGCGTTTATCTTCATTGCTTTACACCCAATTTTGAACACTACCTTATGATCTACAATGCTTCTACATAATGCGCTTCATGTATATAAACTTATATGTTCTACCATTAATGTTTTTATGTAACCTTTTTTTTCCCTAGTCATAGTTATAGTAAAATAGTTTAGTCCCTCTTTCGGGCGAGGGCCAGATGCAAAAAAATCATATCTATGCTTATTCTTGTCACCCTCGAAAAATAAAGATTTGTCATTGTCATTGTCATTGTCTCTCTCTCTCTCTCTATCTCTCTCTCTCTCTCTCTCTCTCTCTCACTCTCTCTCTCTCACTCTCTCTCTCTCTCTCTCTCTCTCTCTCTCTCTTTCTCTCTCTCTCGTGTAAAATTCCATCCTCCCTGACACACGCCGGTTCCAGACGAAATAGGAGCAGCAGGCAAGCCCAAAACGGTTGTTTAATTGGTTTTCGCATCCGCTTTGGGGAGGTTAACAAGGGTGTGCTGTAATACGGCTTCCAGATGATTTATTTGTTACTCTACTAAGTCTCTTTTTTCTCCCTTGAGGCCTGATTACTGATTAAAAAAAACCGTTGCTCGTTCTGACATCAATGGTTGAGTTTTTCCCTGCGGATAGAATGGTACTGATGCTGCTTGCGGTTAAGCGGTAGCTGGGAATAGATAGCAGAACAGATGAGCTAACAAGAATAGAAAAAAAGAAAACTGGCCAAAAGTCGCCAAGGACGGCCTTGTCTTCATTTTAATAGAGAAGACAAGTAAGGGAGAAAAAAAACAAAGTCGGTAAAGTTAAAGACATCAAGAAACACCTCCACGATGTCTTTACTTATTTAAGGATACATGAACTGTCAGAGCTTTCCTTATTTTGGCCGTGCATGTTTATTTACTAAAAAGTAAATTTCAAGTCAGAGTATTTTAAAAGTTGAAGACGTCAGTGCAATTGTTACTCACCTAAAAAGTGCTCGAAAAGTTCAAGAGTCAGCTTCTAGATCTGCAACTGGTTAAATCTCTTCTTGGAGAAGGATGTTCAATGATGTTTGAATCTCTTCTTGGAGAAGGATGTTCAATGATGTTTGAATCTCTTCTTGGGGAAGGATGTTCCATGATGTTTGAATCTCTTCTTAGAGAAAGATGTTCAATGATGTTTGAATCTCTTCTTGGGGAAGGATGTTCAATGATGACGTTTGAATTTCTTCTTGGGGAAGGATGTTCAGTGATGTTTGAATCTCTTCTTGGGGAAGGATGTTCAATGATGTTTAAATCTCTTCTTAGAGAAGGATGTTCAATGATGTTTGAATCTCTTCTTGGGGAAGGATGTTCAATGATGTTTGAATCTCTTCTTGGAGAAGGATGTTCAATGATGTTTGAATCTCTTCTTGGGGAAGGATGTTCCATGATGTTTGAATCTCTTCTTGGGGAAGGATGTTCAATGATGTTTAAATCTCTTCTTAGAGAAGGATGTTCAATGATGTTTGAATCTCTTCTTGGGGAAGGATGTTCAATGATGTTTGAATCTCTTCTTGGAGAAGGATGTTCAATGATGTTTGAATCTCTTCTTGGGGAAGGATGTTCCATGATGTTTGAATCTCTCCTTGGGGAAGGATGTTCCATGATGTTTGAATCTCTTCTTAGAGAAGGATGTTCAATGATTTTTGAATCTCTTCTTGGGGAAGGATGTTCAATGATGTTTAAATCTCTTCTTGGGGAAGGATGTTTAGTGATGTTTGAATCTCTTCTTGGAGAAGGATGTCCAATGATGTTTGAATCTCTTCTTGGGGAAGGATGTTCAATGATGTTTGAATCTTTTCTTTGGGAAAGATGTTCCAGGATGTTTGAATATCTTCTTTGGGAATGATGTTCAAGGATGCTTACATTTATTCTCGGGGAAGGATGTTTATGAATGATTTAATCTCTTCTTGGAGAAGGATGTCCAATGATGTTTGAATCTCTTCTTGGGGAAGGATGTTCAATGATGTTTGAATCTTTTCTTTGGGAAAGATGTTCCAGGATGTTTGAATATCTTCTTTGGGAATGATGTTCAAGAATGCTTAAATTTTTTCTCTGGGAAGGATGTTCAAGGCCACAATAATTGCCAGACCTTGAATGCTTTAGTTTTATCTGACATTTCTATTACATGGCATCAAGGTTTTTATTCAATGTCAGGCACTCTAGTGACACGAAGAGCAACATGCAGTTACAAATTACAACCAAAAACAATATCTTCACATACAATTAGGATCCCACCCTAACCTAACTCATTAGCAAATAACAAAAAGAATATATACAACCTGTAAATGAACTGTTGACGTTTTGCTAGTTTCCTTCCCTCTTCTTGTTCTTCATTGTCTTCGTTACTTCTTCTGCGGTATCTGTCTGTCTATCGGTCTGTCCGTCTTTCTGTCTGTCCATCTGTCTCTCTCTCTGTCTCTCATCTAGCTATCTTTCTCCACCAGTCTTGCTCTCTTCTTCTTGTGTCTCTGTCTCTCTCCGTCAGTCTCTCTTCCGCTGTGTTCCCCTCTCTCTCCCTCCTCCCCCCCCCTCTCTCTCTCTCTCTCTCTCTCTCTCTCTCTCTCTCTGTGCTAATGTATAGTTAAAAAGTAGGCTTATTTTGCGTTTTATTTGCTCTTTTTTGCTTTACCCAGATTCGAAAACTACCTTATGATTTACAATGTTTCTATAAAATGCACCTTTTTGTACATAAACTTATATCTGTTACCATTAATTACGTTTTTATGCACCGATATGTTTTAGCAGTTGTAGTAAAAGTAGATTAGTCCCTCTTAAGGGCGAGGGCGAGTTGCATGCTTATTCTTGTTACCCTCGAACAAATAAAAGAATTGTCATTGTCACTCTTTCTCTCTCTCTCTCTCTCTCTCTCTCTCTCTCTCTCTCTCTCTCTCTCTCTCTCTCTCTCTTCTCTCTCTCTCTCTCTCTCTCTCTCTCTCTCTCTCTCTCTCTCTCTCTCTTGTACACAGCTTCGTTGGTAGTGTTCTGCTCTGGGCTCGGCTTGACCCCCGTGACCTTTTCAGCGGGGAAGGACAGAGCACTCTGGAAGCTGTCGTTCGGCCGCCGAGGGTGACCTTTTCTTGATTCCTGCCCCAACCGATCCGGGATGATCAGGCTTAGGAAGAATCAGGTATAGCTGCGCCTCAAATTGCTCCCCGACACCGGCTTGAATCAATGCGGATAGACATGCACGGAAAGGCTTTGGCAAATCAGGTAGTCACTTTCCACTTGATCTCTTTTCTTTCTTTTATATTGTCATCTCTCTCGCTCTCTCTCCCTTGGCAGCAAAGCGACGGGGGGGTTGATGGTTGGAATATGAGTGTTTGGCGAAGTGGACCGGTTCTCTTTGCATGATCTGGCGATACCTTAGTGATTGTTGTTGTGTGGTGACATGGTTTGTGTGGCGAAAGTGGTGTTAAAGTTCATCTTACCACAGTCACTTCGTTGTTTAGATTGGTGTTAAAGAGATTTATATATGTATATATATATATATGTGTGTGTGTGTGTGTGTGTGTGTGTGTGTGTGTGTGTGTGTGTGTGTGTTAGTGTGTATAATAATGTGTGTGTGTGTGTGTGGTTGTGTGTTGGGGGTATTTGGGTGTTTGATTGATTTTGTTTATGTACGCTACATTGAAAGTCAGTTGCAATACACCTTTGAACTTATTGATCATAGAGCATCCTGTTACATGTTTACATAGTTTACCGTTGTGAAAGTGGCTATACATATATATAGTTATTTATAACTGCTCCAGCTGTGCAAAAATTTAAAATATGTGCACAATTTGAAGGTTGGTTTGTCGGTTCAATGGTTCGAAACCGTTAAATAAAAAAAGATAAAAAGTCGAGTCCACATATCTTACCTACGTTTTTGGACGTAACATGCAGTGTGCGGCCGCGTATGTCATAATTTTCTTCAGAAAAAAAATGGCTATAATGGTAAATGATAATAACGCCAAATCCTCTCATGTCTGTTTCGATTTTCTGATTCTCCGCACTACCCAGCAGTGCATAACTGCCGGTAATCGGGCGTATGTCATTGTGTGTCTTATGGGCATTTGAACATGCAATCGTCTGCTTGCCTCATACATAATACAGTGGTACCTCTCTTGTAAAATGTTTGTTTTTAATCTGAACAAAATGAGGTCTTAAAAAAGGAGGAAGTCTTACAATGTTGGTAAATTTACAGAAGTTATCAACAGCAATTCTGATCAAGTCTGGTCTTAAAGTGTGGGAGATTTAACAAGTGTCTTTTTCATTGTAGTACCGATGCAGAAGATTGCAGAGTGAGATATAGACTTTTATTTTGGTTGAGGTTGTGAAATAGTATACAGGCAAAAAACAAGCAAATCCCCTGTCCGTCTCAACGAGTATTTTATAGTGCGTGTATGAGTGTCCGCGCGTGTGATAATGTTTTATAATGCATTGTGTTATTCATTGATAATTAGTTTTATGGGTGTGATTGCACTTGAAATAATGTTATGTTGTTGTATTTTTCCAATGATTGTACCGCGCTTTGAGCAGAGTTAAACCCTGGATACTTGCGCTTTAAAAAATATTATGCATTATTATTCTTTAGTATTATTAACACCCCCCCCCCCCCCCCCGAACGCCCCCGTCACAGGTTCAAACTTTAGAAGTGGTGTTTTGTTGTTGTTGCGTTCTCCAATGCAGTACACTGTTTGTGGTATTATAATATACAAATCATATAATGGTGTTGTAAAACTTTAAGTCTCTCGGCCTAATTATGTATCTATTTTTGTTGGAGGGTTTAAGGGGGGGGGGGGGGGGGGTGCATGGTTGCCGAAAAAGGTTCATTTCTAACCATAACGAAGAACAGAGTTTTCCAGGCAGATAAAAAAACGAAACAGAATTTTGCTGGTGGCAGCACTACAAGACGCAGTCGTTCAGAAGGCTGGAAATTGTCGTGTGTGTCTGTGCACCCCCCGGGCAAAGACCTGGCTGACGGTTATTATTGCAGGCAAATGTACCGTGCCAAATCCCACACGCAGGTAATCGAGTGAAGAAAACACCCGCATGATCTGCTCGCAACGAGCTTCCATAAAAACGGTTTCACGAGTTATAGCATCGTGTGAAACTTGCCAAGAACCAGATGAAACGTTCTTCGTGGCATGATCTGCTCCCCGCGAGCTTCCATAAAAGCGATTTCACGAGTTATAGCATGCATCATGTGAAACTTGCCAGATGAAATGTTCTTCGTGGCATGATCTGCAAACATGTAGTGAACGATTGGAATTTTTGTTTTTATAGTTTTATATATGATCTTGTCTTTTTAAATAAACTTGTCTGTATATATATATATGTCTCTGCGTTTTATGTTTATGTTCGTTCAGTTAGTTCATTCGTTCGTTCGTTCGTTCATTCGTTCGTTCGTTCGTTCGTCCGTCCGTCCGTACGTCCGTCCGCCTGCCCGTCCGCCCGTCTGTTCGTTCAGTCGTCAGTTAATTCGTTCATTCTTTCGTTTGTTAGTAAGTTACTTTGTTCGTTCGTTACTTATTACATTTAGTCAAGTTTTGACTAAATGTTTTAACGTAGAGGGGGAATCGAGACGAGGGTCGTGGTGTATATGTGTGTGTGTGCGTGTGTGTGTGTGTGTGTGTGTGTGTGTGTGTGTGTGTGTGTGTGGGTGTGTGTGTGTGTGTGTGTGTGTGTGTAGAGCGATTCAGAGAAAACTACTGGATCGATCTTCATGAAACTTGACATGAGAGACCCTGAGTATGGTATCTCCAGAGGTTTTTTTGGATAAATGTCTTTGATGACGTCATATCCGGCTTTTCGTGAAAGTTGAGGCGGCACTGTCACGCTCTCATTTTTCAACCAAATTGATTGACGTTTTGGTCAAGTAATCTTCGACAAAGCCCGGACTTTGGTATTGCATTTCAGCTTGGAGGCTTAAAATTTAATTAATGAGTTTGCTCATTAAAGTTGTCATTAAAATCGATTTTTCGCAAACAGATTTAAAATTGATTGCATCGTATTCTTCATCATATTCTGAATCTAAAAATATATACATATGCCATGTTTACTCTTAAAATTTGATCACAATTAACGACAATAGATTAAGTAGTCTTACGATTAAAATTGAAGAAATCGATCCAAAAATGATTTCGTCTTATTCTTTATCATTTACTGATTCCAAAAACATATAGATATGATAGGTTGTATTCAAAACAAGCTCAGAAAGTTAACAAGAATACAGAAAAGCGCGCTTTCCTGCTTAGCACAATACGCTACCGCGCTAATCTGGTGTGTCAATATCACTACGTTTTGCACGTGGGAGGTGAGCGATTTCCTTCACACGGGGATTGACGAAGCTGTACTGTCTTGGTGAACAAATACAGTGCGTTCAGTTTCATTCCGTGAGTTCGACAGCTGGACTAAATGTAGTAATTTCGCCTTACGCGACTTGTTTATTAGTTCGTTCGTTACTTAGTTCGTTCGTTCATATGACTGTAAAGCCTGTCTTACACTGTGCCGAATATCCTTGCGAATATGAACATGTTGTATTCGGCAAAAAAAGAGACGAATGGACAGGAAAAAATATAGAAAATTCGAAGCCTTACCGATCATTGCGAATGCATACAAATCCATATACGAATGTCTTGCGGATGTATTACGAACGTTGCGAGTGGCCTTGCGAGTGTTGCGAGTGCTTGCAAACATTTTACCAATAAAGCGATTATGCAATTCGCATTGTTCGTAATACTGCTCTTACACTGTGCCGAATTTCCCTTGCGAATAGAATTCACCAATAAATCGTAATGATCGGGACATGGTCGCAAGACATTCGTAAATGTTCTTAACCATTCGCCACCATGCGAATATTAGCAACATGCTCCTAATATTCGCAAGGAATGCATATTCTTCAGTATTCGCAAGCCATTCGTAATCATCGTAAAGGTATTCGTAGCGCTCGCAAGGCATTCGCAATGATCGGTACACATTCTCAAGCACTCGCAACTATTCGTAAGACATTCGCAAGAAATGTGTATATGAACATGTTGTATTTGGCCCAAAAAAAGAGACTAATTATGGACAGGAAAAATATTGACCATTCGAAGCCTTACGAATCCTTGCGAATGTCTTACGAATGGTTGCGAGTGCTTGCGAATGTCTACTGATCATTGCGAATGCATACGAATCTATATTCGCAAGGATATTCGGCACAGTGTAAGACAGGCATAATAGTTTAGTGGCTAGAAGCGCTGACCAACAAGTGTTCAGATATTTTTCTAATTGTCGTTTCTAGATAGTAAAATATGTGCTGAAAACGGTCAGCTATCGCACCATCAAGAAATCGGTTCCCTAGTACCCCTTTAAGGCTCTGGAACCACCCCGGGTGGCAATATCGGGTTGCAACAAAGAGTGTTCCCCATAGCCGGAGAGAGCCTCAACCGTGAAAGATAGAAAGAAAGGTATTGAACAAAAAAGACGCACAACACCAATGTGAACCATTTGTGTTATCATACTTATATCAAGATATTGATGACCTTGGAATAAATGGATTATTTTTAGATTTCTGACAAAAAATCGCGAAAAACATGACAAATTGTCTTTTTTATAGCCTAAACTATGAAAGATTTAAAGACAAGTATTGAACACAAAAGATAGCAATGGATAATGGCAACAACATTTGCTCTCATTGTTGTACAAAATTGTTGATTGTTTTTTAATACTTTTCCGTTTTTGTGGATTTCACAAAGCATACCAATTAAACGGCAGTCCAGGTAACTCGTCCGAATTTTTGCGGCTAAGAGCCTCAACATTTGAAGATAGAAAGACTATAATTGAACAAAAACTATGGTAAACACTAATGTTAATAACTTTTGATCTCACACTGATATTGAAATATTGATGACCATGGAATTAATGGGCTATTTTCAGATTTGTGGGTACAAAATCGCCCAAAACATGACAAATTGTCTTTTTTCTAGCCTAAACTATGAAAGATTTAAAGACAAGTATTGAATATAAAAGATTGAACGGGATAATAGCAACAACATTTGCACTCATTGTTGTACAAAATTGTTGATTGTTCTTGAATATGTTCAGTTTTTGTGGATTTCACAAAGCGTACCGATTAATCGGCAATCCGTGTCAATCATCCGAATTATTTCATGCTGCGCCAAAACGATTGAAAATGGATGGAATATTAGTGTTTGAAGACAAAAGGCGCACATTGTCATGTTAAGCATATCTTGTTACACCGTATACACATCAAAATCGTGATAGCTCTTGGTTTGAATGTTACAATGTTTGATTTTGTGCAAGTTACACACATTGATACTGACAAAATGTAATGATATTCCAGGACAATATATCCAGCGCGCTCTTTGGGCCCCCAAAACACTGTACATGGTGAGTCCCATTGTGGTGCCAAAGTAGAAAATAATTATATTCACTTTAGCGATAGTCCGCAGTAGACGACATCAAATGACACAGACTGTAATGATAACTCAAAACTCGTCATCGCTTTCAGCAAACGCGTCAAAGTCAACCTCCTCATCTTCTTCCTCGTCTTCCTTGTCATCCTCTTCTTCACAACCACCATCTGCCAGAAGATCGATCAGCGACACAGGTAGGATGGGCTTGAGGTACCACACGGGTTCCAGGACACCGTCTGTATTTGTCGTCCATCCCTGCCCCTGGTCGTAGGGTTTGGGCCTCTCCAGAATGCCTTCATGAGCACGCTTGTACAGGGCAACGCGGTGGTTTACTCGCTGAATGTGCGGCCTCAGAGCAGATTGGCAGGGAGGCATGCGGGCTAGATCGACCTTACACTTGGACGTGAGTTTCTCGTTGTCTCCCACCATCTTGCGGAGTAGCTTTCCACGAACCACATCAACTGATTTCTCACGACTGTAATTGTACATCAGGCGGGTAAACTCTTCCAACTGCTTCACCACCCGAAGTTTGACATCCCAGTCGTCACCAAGCTGCCTGAATGCCGTGTGAAACTTGGGGTTCTTCTCCAGTTTCTTAAGGGGCCCCACCTTCCCCTTTCCTTTGAATGCACTGGTGCAGTCCTCTCCGCTGTACACATAGAACCCAAGAAGAGTGGCACAGTAGTCATGCCCCAGGGACTCTGCAAGCTCAGAGAGGTTGATCAGTTGCCGATGTTTTTCTGATCCCGTATCCAGGTATACAGTCAACTTGATGGCTTCAGCGTGGTAGAGAAGAATGACAAAGATGTCCGTGTCCGGGGTTCTGACCACAGCGTTCTTGTATCCCAGCGCTGCGGCATGATGGAGGTACAGCACCACCCTGGTGTCAGTCTCTTCCTGGTTGCTGTAGATATTGGGAACCTCATGCACCTCTACCTGAAAACACAATGGCCATTAGAACATTTAGATTGGAGTCTAAACTGGAAAATATATGAAGACTCCAATCTAAATGTTCTAATGGCCATTGTGTTTTCAGGTAGAGGTGCATGAGGTTCCCAAAATCTACCACGCTGAAGCCATCAAGTTGACTGTATACCTGGATACGGGATCAGGAAAACATCGGCAACTGATCAACCTCTCTGAGCTTGCAGAGTCCCTGGGGCATGACTACTGTGCCACTCTTCTTGGGTTCTATGTGTACAGCGGAGAGGACTGCACCAGTGCATTCAAAGGAAAGGGGAAGGTGGGGCCCCTTAAGAAACTGGAGAAGAACCCCAAGTTTCACACGGCATTCAGGCAGCTTGGTGACGACTGGGATGTCAAACTTCGGGTGGTGAAGCAGTTGGAAGAGTTTACCCGCCTGATGTACAATTACAGTCGTGAGAAATCAGTTGATGTCGTTCGTGGAAAGCTACTCCGCAAGATGGTGGGAGACAACGAGAAACTCACGTCCAAGTGTAAGGTCGATCTAGCCCGCATGCCTCCCTGCCAATCTGCTCTCTGATGCCGCACATTCAGCGAGTAAACCACCGCGTTGCCCTGTACAAGCGTGCTCATGAAGGCATTCTGGAAAGGCCCAAACCCTACGACCAGGGGCAGGGATGGACGACAAATGCAGACGGTGTCCTGGAACCCGTGTGGTACCTCAAGCCCATCCTACCTGTGTCGCTGATCGATCTTCTGGAAGATGGTGGTTGTGAAGAAGAGGATGACGAGGAAGACGAGGAAGAAGATGAGGAGGTTGACTTTGACGCGTTTGCTGAAAGCGATGACGAGTTTTGAGTTATCATTACAGTCTGTGTCATTTGATGTCGTCTACTGTGGACTATCGCTAAAGTGAATATAATTATTTTCTACTTTGGCACCACAATGGGACTCACCATGTACAGTGTGTTGGGGACCCAAAGAGCGCGCTGGATATATTGTCCTGGAATATCATTACATTTTGTCAGTATCAATGTGTGTAACTTGCACAAAATCAAACATTGTAACATTCAAACCAAGAGCTATCACGATTTTGATGTGTATACGGTGTAAGAAGATATGCTTAACATGACAATGTGCGCCTTTTGTCTTCAAACACTAATATTCCATCCATTTTCAATCGTTTTGGCGCAGCATGAAATAATTCGGATGATTGACACGGGTTGCCGATTAATCGGTACGCTTTGTGAAATCCACAAAAACTGAAAATATTCAAGAACAATCAACAATGTTGTACAACAATGAGTGCAAATGTTGTTGCTATTATCCCGTTCAATCTTTTATATTCAATACTTGTCTTTAAATCTTTCATAGTTTAGGCTAGAAAAAAGACAATTTGTCATGTTTTGGGCGATTTTGTACCCACAAATCTGAAAATAGCCCATTAATTTCATGGTCATCAATATTTCAATATCAGTGTGAGATCAAAAGTTATCAACATTAGTGTTTACCATAGTTGTTGTTCAATGATAGTCTTTCTATCTTCAAATGTTGAGGCTCTTAGCCGCAAAAATTCGGACGAGTTACCTGGACTGCCGTTTTATTGGTATGCTTTGTGAAATCCACAAAAACGGAAAAGTATTAAAAAACAATCAACAATTTTGTACAACAATGAGAGCAAATGTTGTTGCCATTATCCATTGCTATCTTTTGTGTTCAATACTTGTCTTTAAATCTTTCATAGTTTAGGCTATAAAAAAGACAATTTGTCATGTTTTTCGCGATTTTGTGTCAGAAATCTAAAAATAACCCATTTATTCCATGGTCATCAATATTTTAATATAAGTATGATAACACAAATGGTTCACATTGGTGTTGTGCGTCTTTTTTGTTCAATGCCTTTCTTTCTATCTTTCACGGTTGAGGCTCTTTCCGGCTATGGGGAACACTCTTTGTTGCGACCCGATATTGCCACCCGGGGTGGTTCCAGAGCCTTAAAGGGGTACTAGGGAACCGATTTCTTGATGGTGCGATAGCTGACTGTTTTCAGCACATATTTTACTATCTAGAAACGACAATTAGAAAAATATCTGAACACTTGTTGGTCAGCGCTTCTAGCAACCGTACTATAACGAATGTTTGCGAATGCCTTGCGAGCCTGACGAATACATTGCGATGATTACGAATGTTCGCAAGGATATTCAGCACAGTGTGAGACAGGCATAACGAATTGTTGCGAATGCCTTGCGAGCGTTACGAATACATTGCGATGATTACGAATGTCTTGCGAAATCTTACAAGTACGTTGCAAAAATGTTAAGAATATGACTTCTTTGCGAATATTAGGAACATGTTGCTATGTTCAAAACAAGAGACGAATGGTGGTGAATGGTTAAGAACATTTACGAATATCTTGCGACCATGTCCCGATCATTGTGAATTATTGGAAAATTCTATTCGCAAGGGCAATTCGGCACAGTGTAAGAGTAGCATAAGCGAAAGAGACATCGTTGTAAGTTGTTTTACCCAGACCTTTCACAGTAGACACATCTGAAAATGTACAGCATGGCTACATTCCGTGTTCAGTGCTTGTTTTCTGAATTAATTTCGTCACTGAAACCTTTGTCAATGCAAAAACATCTCACTGCGATTACGAAGCGGCCAGGTTGTCGATGTTTGGTATATATATGCCCAAGTCAATGCTTGGAAGGACGCCTTTATTTCCTGTACACTTCCAGACAGGTCTGTGATTTTTTTTGTTTTTTTTGTTTTTGTTTGCTTAACGCCCAGCCGACCACGAAGGGCCATACCAGGGCGGTGCTGCTTTGACATATAACGTGCGCCACACACAAGACAGAAGTCGCAGCACAGGCTTCACTGTCTCACCCAGTCACATTATTCTGACACCGGACCAACCAGTCCTAGCACTAACCCCATAATGCCAGACGCCAGGCGGAGCAGCCACTAGATTGCCAATTTTAAAGTCTTAGGTATGACCCTGCCGGGGTTCGAACCCACGACCTCCCGATCACGGGACGGACGCCTTACCACTAGGCCAACCGTGCCGGTAGGTCTGTGATGGTTTACACAATAATTTACACAATAATTTACACGACAGGGGACGAATTTTCAACTGTGTTATGCCACATCTGCTCTAACTTTCCGTGTTCTCTGCGATTGCCATTAAGGGGATATGATACTAGTGAATTTTGTAATGAATCTGACGAGGGATTTCAATACACTCGTATCTCCTTAAAGCCTCAGTCCGTCTCAAATGGTTTACAGAACGATTTAAATCTTCTCATTAAAAAAGAAGTTCTAAGCTTATCGAACACACTTGCAATAGCATTTAATAGCATTACATGACACAGTTCATTTGAATGGATATTTAGCTCGCGTAAACCCCACACCTGTTTTTGTAGTTGATCTAACCCCTGAGCCATCGTGAACCCGTGTTCCTTTTTTTCATAATTTAGTCCTCAGTTTGTGATTTCAATGCGACTCGCTGTATCTGCAATAGCACGTTATTCATTCTCTGAATCTAAAACGCAACAAACGACTGCGAGTCACACGAACTGAGCGGTGGCGGTTCGCGTTAAAAGAAACTGGCGACATGCAGAACATTCGTCTGCTACGAGAACCACGTTTTGCGGGACACACTTCCGGGCTATTTTTTTTTAACTTTCAAAACTTCGAGTTGTACTGATCTTGTCTTGATGAAAAAAGAATTCTTTTATGATTTAAGAATGTTTGTGTAAGAAGCTGTCAATTTATTATTTAGATTTCAAAAGTTAGGTCTAGCGCCAAAACGCGCCGTCCGATTGTCTAATCAGACAATCTGGCAGGCCACGCAAAAATAAATTCTTTGAAAATTGCTCGCTCTTTACGGAGGGCACCTAGGATGTTCTCAAGCGGTGAGTGTTCAAACGAAAGGGTGTTTGTACTGTGTGTAAAAGCCTGGCAGTGTCTGTGGTGGTTTACGGGAAACTGACTGTGCCTTTAAGTCATATGCCTGACCCCACATTACACCGTCGAGAGAAAGGTCTACGCTGTCAAGGTTATAAACAACTTCGACTATCTGTCATACAGACAGTACGTGTTACCTGCCAACAGCGGCTAGCCCGGAAATCGTCATTCAAAACTACTCCCACGTAACACACGTACATTCGAATACAAACCCGGCTGTCTGAAACAAGACAGAGACGGCAGATATATACGCACGGCCCCGTCTGCGTGGAATCATGGCATTATTATGGGGGCGAGGACGCCCCCATTCTATACGGATAGTTTCGAGGTTGACCATGGGCAGCGCCATTTTGTTGTGAAATACGTCATCAGTTTGTGTACACAGGAAGTTGTGACATCCGTCACCCTATGGGAGGGGTGACGTCAAAATTGTTCATCTGTAGAAAGTTGTGAAATCCGTCACCCTATGGGAGGGGTGACGTCAAAATTGGTCATCACAGAGTTTGTGTAACACAGGAAGTTGTGAAATACGTCACCCTATGGGAGGGGTGACGTCAAAATTGTTCAACAAAAACATGATATGTCGCATTGTGCAGAGTCAACTGCAACAAACTCAAACCGAGCCATTCATACCTAGCTGTATTTGAGTGACTTATATACCCGACATTTTTATTTCTTATTTTTAGCACAGGTGTAGGAAAAATCATGAACCAAAATGTTATTTATTTTCTAATTTAACATTTTTTTTACAAATATGACCATGGTCTTTTAAACATACAGTGACATTAAACATTGTTATGTTAAAAAAAAGAAAAAAGAAAAAAAGCTTTTGTGCACAAATCAGAAAATACATTGTACATTTTACCTACAGGCCAAACCGTGAGTGTCTGTGGCAAAGCCCGACCCAGGAAATTGCACTGATCTAAATTGTCAAGAACAGGCGCTTGCATTTGGATGTGTCCAATGATAGTAGGTTTGGTTGTGATCAATCAGAATAATGTAGGAATAAAAATGTATGACAGTTTAGTATGATGACATGTAATTCACATATGCTGAAATATGATATTATACATCATGTAATATTATCATGGCTGTTGCCATGACCATGAAACCCAACAAAGGTTTAATGTAATGTAATTCAAAATACCAAAACCGAGCACCTATTAATCTCGTCTTTGCGCGTGAAGATTGAGGCCGTCTGCCAGTAGCGGTTAGGTCATACAGTGGAACCCCTCTCTAGCGACCTTTAAAATGTTGACAAAAATCGGTCCTTGTGGAGGGGGGTCCTTACAGAGGGAGGGGGGCGGAGTCAGGGGGCCACAAAGAAAGTCAGATTTAAAAAAAAAAGAAAACAGAGAAGTTTGAGTTGCTGACGACCGTTCCCTCTGAAAGCAAACTGCTTCGATTTCATGTTTGTCCTTGGTGTCCACCAGTTCTGGTGCATGTACTACCCTGGCCAAGTTTCCTCTCAAGACATCAAAGAGACCGCCCCAGTATACTCTACAGCCTCTGGGCGAACCACCTCTCATAGCTAAAACTGGGTCAATGACCCCTGGGAAGAAGGTCAGTGTCTATAAAATTTTACTCCTACGCCTGCGGCCAGGGGGGGGGGGGGAGTATACCGGTACCATTTGAGAATCAGACCAAATGAGAATTGAACCATTTGAGAACATCCTTTTTTTTCAATCACTACATCGAAGGCCTGCGGCCCGGGGTTCACATGGGTTGGTTTGTTTGTTTGTTTCAAACCCACACCCATATACACACATTTCCCATTTAAACCATTTGTCGGCCCCCTGTCGATATTTATCGACTAAGTTCCTTGTCTGCACGGCATTGTGCAACTCCAGGGCCCTGACAGCTTTGTTTTGCTCGTACAGCCGGGAAAGCATCCATCATAACCTGGACTGAGCGACTGATAAGACAGCGGTTCGCTTTACCGATAACAACGAACATGGCCCGGCCTGCGCGATACCTGTATGCAGGTGTATGAGTCTCGTTGTCGGTGCAGTCTTTCATACCGCGGAGGTTTTCGTTGATTAGCGAGATAGAGAGCTATGATGCCAGGTTGACGTAGTACGTTGTACTGTGTCAGAGAGCTATGATGCCAGGTTGACGTAGTACGTTGTACTGTGTCAGAGAGCTATGATGCCAGGTTGACGTAGTACGTTGTACTGTGTCAGAGAGCTATGATGCCAGGTTGACGTAGTACGTTGTACTGTGTCAGAGAGCACTATGATTGCACGGCTAAGTGTTACTTCTCTTTGTTTCTGTACAGGGACTGACCAGTAGACCGAGGTCGAAAGGTAGTACAGACAGTGTCGAAAGGTAGTACAGACAGTGTCGAAAGGTAGTACAGACTGTGTCGAAAGGTAGTACAGACAGTGTCGAAAGGTAGTACAGACAGTGTCGAAAGGAAAGAGGGGGCTGGGAAAGGAGGGGGGGGGGGGGGGGGGAGGTAAGAGGGGAGGTAAGAAGGTGTAGTTGTGGAAGCAGAGGCGAAAGAGGCAGGATACAGACATGATACAGCATTTGTCATTGCCTAATTTTCTGAAGGTATTTGCCTTGATGTTGTGGTTAAAAGATTTAAAAGGAATAATCAAAAGAACTCCGATCAACACAAAGACATTTGAGTCATTTTAAAATGAATACTTTGACTTTCAAATACTCTGACTTTCAAAGACGTCTTATTCGTCTCACACAAACTCACCTTCTCTCTCTCTCTCTCTCTCTCTCTCTCTCTCTCTCTCTCTCTCTCTCTCTCTCTCTCTCTCTCTCTCTCTCTCTCTCTCTCTCTCTCTGAGTTAGAGCTGCAAAAAAATAATTATCCCGACACATCTAGAGACAGACAGAGACCAGACAGACAAGAGGAACAGAGAGAGAGAGAGAGAGAGAGAGAGAGAGAGAGAGAGAGAGAGAGAGAGAGAGAGAGAGAGAAAGAGAGAGAGAGAGAGAGAGAAAGAGAGAGAGAGACAGACAGACACAGACAGACAGACAGACATAGAGACAAAGACAGACAGACAAACAAACAGTCACAGAGAGAGAGAGATAGAGAGAGAGACAGAGACAGAGACAGAGAGACAGACAGACAGACAGACAAACAGTCAGACAGACAGACAGAGAGAGAGAGAAAAAGAGAGAAAAAGAGAGAGACAGACAGAGAGACAGAGAGACAGACAAACAGAGAGAGAGAGAGAGAGAGAGAGAGAGAGAGAGAGAGAGAGAGAGAGAGAGAGAGAGAGAGAGAGAGAGAGAGAAGAACATCACGTCCCCACACTGCCCAGTCTCGGACGCCCCATAAATCCAGGCAGGAAATTGAAGAGAAGACCTCGGAATTGAACGCTGCTGGGGGGCTCACCGCCCATTGTCTTGCCAGGGTATTAACGAAAGATTAATTTCATTTTGCCTGGGTATTAATGCGGGATGAGCTATATCGACTGAGAACTATTGCCTTGCCCTGGTTTTGCCCCGTGCGGTTGTACTATGTGTTTGAGTTTAGTTGTGCTCGTAGCGTAGCTTGAGGGTTTCATTGCTTCTTTCATGTTTTGGCTGCGTAAAATCGTCCATTCGTTTGTTTGGTTGGTTGTTTTGTCTTGTCTTGTCTTGTTTTGTTCTGGCCTGGTTTGGTTTGGTTTGGTTTGGTTTGGTTTCTTCTGTTCTATTCTATTCTCTTTTCTTCTGGTGTGTTCAATTCTCGTTCTATTCTGTTTTGTTATGATATCATAGTAATGTTTGTGTGGTCAGTTTTGCTTTACCTTGCTCATTTTGGAACTTTAGAAGTGTATAATTATTTGTTTTGGATTATTGCTGTATTTTGTTTAGATTACTGGTGTGTTTTTTTAATGAGCGGGCACTTTCCCCAGCGCACTGTGTTTCTGACTCTAATTGATTGTCAATCTGTTTCCACTTCAAGATTTTTTTTTTTTTGCTTTATTCTTTTTGGAGGGCAGGGTTTCGGGTTTCGGGTGATGGTTTACTTGGTGGTCGTGTTCGCGCTGTAGCTTGTCACACACGCCCGTTCCAATTAATAACGTGAAGTGCAAGATTCGTGCAACCTGCCGCGTTTAACCATTCCTCATATGCGTGCTCGCCTGTCATGCCCGGTCCAGTGGCCACACAATATTGCAAAATGATATTGCTCAACTGAGCATGATAAATGAGGGGAAGATGCAGACCTGCAATAGCTCTTTCACGTTCCTTGACGTAACTGTTGCAATAACCAACAACAATCTTGTTAGATATTTACAAAGACATAGATCAGCAGTTTGGGGAAACTAATATTGAAGAAGTGGACGGGCATGTTTTACACAGGATATAAACTGGCGCAATAGCATATATTGTGGATAAGACGTTGGCTTCCCATGTCAAAGGTTGAGTGTTCAATCCCGGCCGCGCCTGGTGGAGATCGACTTATGTGCAGACCTGCTAGTGTCTTATCCCACCAAAGATCACGTATCCATACCAAACTCTGCCCATGCAAGTTGAGGCTTCACATAAAAGTGCAGCACGCCCTGTCCTAGTTCATAGTATAATAATGATTTGAACCAAGTTGAGCAAAGTGCACACAACTAAATCGAAGCTTTAATCACAGCTTTACAATCAATATTTCGATTGATTAGAAATACTTAGTTCGAGGAATGCATACGCCCGAAAAGGACCACAATAGAATTATCACAACTTTTTTTTTAAATTTTTTTTTTTTAACATTTTATTTCCTTTATATACACATAAACACAGCATAGCATACATCATACACAAAGCGCATACACACGTACATACCTAGACAAGACGCAGACATAGACAGTAGGGTGGGATGTTGAAAAGACAGGGGATATGGAAGGGGGGGGGGGGAGAACTGAGGTTGTGGGGGGGGAGGGGGGGGGGTTGTAACTGAGGTTGGGGGAGGGGAGGGGGGTAGGTGGGGGCGGTGGTCACAATTTAGCCTCCAAGTATACATGGGGTTTAATTATCGGCATAAAAGTATTGTATAACCTGTTATGAGTAAATGGGTCAGGGGGTATCACATTCAAAAATGTTCATACGAAATCAATCAATACAATTATCCTATAGCATCAATGAAAAAAGTGTCTATATAAACACCACTCTTTTTCAAATTTACCATAATAATTATTTACACTAGCATTATACTTTTCGATCAAAAACCTTTGTTTAGCAATTTTCACAAAAACATTTAGTGTTGGGACTGTCTTATTTAATTTGGCTCCAAATATACTTTGTTTGGCAAGGAGAATAAACAAATCAAAAACAGCATCCGTATGAAAGTTGTCTAAATACCCTAAAATGACTAGCTCTTTTGACAAATTCAAATTACTGCAATGTGTGAAATTTTGACATAACCATTCTGTGAAATCAGACCAGAAAAGCTTAACTCTTGTGCACTCCCAAAACAAATGTTCTAAGGTTTCCTCTTCCTGTGTACAAAAGCTACATAGTGATGTGTCAGAAATTTTCATCAAAAATAACAGGCGTTGAGTGGGAAAAATTCTATGCAGTATTCTATATTGGAACCACCTTAGGTATGTGTCTTGTGTAGTTCGCCTTATTGTCAGAAATACCTTTCCAACATTTACATCAAAATTCAATAAATTAGCCCATTTTTCCATGCACTGTAGATTGCCATCATTTTTCACAAGATGGGTATATATATGTTTTGCTCCACCTTTAGCTATTTGTTTCCATACAACATCATCACCAATATGAAAAACATTGTTTAAAACTGCATCTAACTTTAGTCTTTTATGAAAATTCTTAACTGAGCGCATAACGCCCTCGAAAAAGACAAAATTCAGTTGTAAATTTGGATGTTTCAATTTAAAATCGTTATATGACAAAAACCCATCGGCTCTCATCAAGTGACCGACTGTAATAATGCCGTTTTCCATCCAAGAATTATCACAACTTAATCTTCGTGCAAAAACTAAAACAATTCTTTATTATTACGTGAACACGTCAAGGAGAAGGCAAACACGCCACGACAAATATAACCTGTATCATGGATTAAAATCTGCATAACAACATGTCGAGACACACACCACGACAAATAATTATAACCTATACCATGGATTAATAATGAACATCTCCTACAAGTACATGTCCAGATAGGCATCTCTCTCTGGTGTCAGTCAACACAGCTGCCGTCGAGCAATGTTTGAAGACGCCGGAACCCATCCCGGGGCGTTAGTTGTTCGCTCTCCAAGGGACGCCACACTTGTTGTTCTGTGCGACACGTGCAGCCTATAGCATTGTGACAGTCTGCCGTGACCTCATTGCACACACTCGTCATACAGGGATATATTCCACGCAAGGTCCCTTTGATCGACGAAAGGACGCCTCCCTTGAAAGGACATGTTGTGTTTCCCGGCCTCTCTTTAAGAACATTTTGTGTTTTCCGGCCTCTTTTTAAGGACATTTTGTGTTTTCCGGCCTCTTTTTAAGGACATTTTGTGTTTTCCGGCCTCTTTTTAAGGACATTTTGTGTTTTCCGGTCTCTCTTCGAGGATATTTTGTGTTTTCCGGCCTCTCTTCGAGGACATTTTGTGTTTTCTGGCCTCTCTTCGAGGACATTTTGTGTTTTCCGGCCTCTTTTTAAGGACATTTTGTGTTTTCCGGCCTCTCTTTGAGGACATTTTGTGTTTTCCGGCCTCTCTTCGAGGACATTTTGTGTTTTCCGGCCTCTCTTTGAGGACATTTTGTGTTTTCCGGCCTCTTTTTAAATTTCACCCAAATGATTTTACTGTCGCGAGAAATCACCTGTGAGATCACATTTGGTTGGTACGAAAGGTGTCCTTTGATCGCAGGTACCACTGTATGATGATCAGATTCCCCTGCTGTAGCGGGCTGTGACCTACACTGGCCTTGGAGAGCAAAACCTGACACCTGTTTCCATTTGGCGGGTGTGTGTCTTGCGTGACCTGAGATGGAGAGGAGGTTGAACAGCTCGTGCAAAGCTCGTGTACGGAACAATGGGTACATTTGATCACAGCGAGGCCACCAGGTCATCGGGTGGTTAGGGTGGCAAAGCGCGATCTTTTCTTGGTTTTCTGAGAAGAGTTGTTATGTGCGAGGAATTCAAACCAGAACTACGAGTGACATACACAAATACAAAACAAGTCGCGTAAGGCGAAAATACAATATTTAGTCAAGTAGCTGCCATTTTTCAGCAAGACCGTATACTCGTAGCATCGTCAGTCCACCGCTCATGACAAAGGCAGTGAAATTGACAAGAAGAGCGGGGTAGTAGTTGCGCTAAGAAGGATAGCACGCTTTTCTGTACCTCTCTTTGTTTTAACTTTCTGAGCGTGTTTTTAATCCAAACATATCATATCTATATGTTTTTGGAATCAGGAACCGACAAGGAATAAGATGAAAGTGTTTTTAAATTGATTTGGACAAATTAATTTTGATAATAATTTTTATATATTTAATTTTCAGAGCTTGTTTTTAATCCGAATATAACATATTTATATGTTTTTAGAATCAGCAAATGATGGAAAATACGATAAACGTAAATTTGGATCGTTTTATAAATTTTTATTTTTTTTTACAATTTTCAGATTTTTAATGACCAAAGTCATCAATTAATTTTTAAGCCACCAAGCTGAAATGCAATACCGAACCCCGGGCTTCGTCGAAGATTACTTGACCAAAATTTCAACCAATTTGGTTGAAAAATGAGGGCGTGACAGTGCCGCCTCAACTTTCACGAAAAGCCGGATATGACGTCATCAAAGACATTTATCAAAAAAATGAAAAAAACGTATGGGGATTTTATACCCAGGAACTCTCATGTCAAATTTCATTAAGATCGGTCCAGTAGTTTAGTCTGAATCGCTCTACACACACACACACACGCACACACGCACACACACACACACACATACACCACGACCCTCGTTTCGATTCCCCCTCGATGTTAAAATATTTAGTCAAAACTTGACTAAATATAATGAAGTGATAACTGTGCCTGTTCCATTAATATTAGAACATATTTTGAAGTGATAAGGCACATGATGCTCTTATTCTGAGCATACATTGTGGTGTAGGAAGGAAGGACACATTTAACATTTATTGTCTTCTGGTCTTAGCAGAAGCCAGCATGAATCCCCCGACATCGGAGAATAGCTGCCTAAATGGGGAAAAAAACAACGAGTGTACGTGGGAGTACTATCCCATACATGCAGAAGAAGAACAAGAAAAACAAGAAGAGGAGGAGGGTGTCATAGACCTCTGTTCACTATACACGTGACGTTTCGAATTCGCTCTGAATTGCTTTCCGAATTTGACCTTGGTGTCATGCTGTGTATTATTCACTTCCATTGTGTTTCAAAGTTCTTGGGTTCCTAGGCATCTGATTCACAGCAAACATGTCGTGCCAACTCTGACTTGATTAAGGCCGGCTGCGCCACAGACTGATTTGATTTCACCATGTGTGTGATGCTGGTCAGCCAGATCTGACAGAAGGAATCATGAACCCATATTAACAGGAGGTCAGTTAGAAGCCAACACCATATAAAGACCCCCTCCCCCCCCTCCCCCCCCTCCCCCCCTCTCATCCCGTCCATCCCTTCGTTGATCTCCAATATTTTAAACACCCTAATTCCCGCCCCTCGCGTCTTTGTAAGGGTACCAAAATCGATAGATTTAATTTATTTTTGTAATTGACATGAACCTGCCGCTGACCGTACGGATGAACTTGGTGATTGGCTGTTTAAGGTCATGAGCAACATGGATAGAAGCAACCGGTATTCCAAAATTAAACCAGAACCAGATCAGTGTTCAAGAAATTTGCCCTAAAGCATGATACAATAGCCAACGCTTTTGTGTTTGTTTGTTTGTTGTTGTTGTGGTTTGTTTTGCTGTGTGTGTTTATTTTTTTGTGTGTGTTTTGTTTTAAACTTTTACTATGAAGCCTTTTATAAGGTACTTTTTTTTTTTTTTTTTTTTATTTTCTTTTACATTACAGGTTACATTTCCATTAGATTACTTTTTAATTCAACAACAATTTAACTAATGTCTGCGTGTATGTGCGTGTGTGTGTGTGTGTGTGTGTGTGTGTGTGTGTGTGTGTGTGTGTGTGTGCGTGTGTGTGTGTGTGTGTTGTTGTTGTTGTTGTTCCCATAATTCTGTTATATAATACATTTTCAGCGGGACAATACATAACAGGTTAATTAATCCAACGCTCGATAGACAAAGGCGAGAATTTACAAATTACCAATAACAGTACTAGTTTTCAGCACAGCATCATACAGCGCATATATAAATAACTTTACATTAACAGCACAATACTACTAGTTATCTATATTCTTATACACAGTTCAATTTTACTAGAAATTTCGAACTCGAGCTTGGTTCTGAAATAAGATCTTCATGTTAGTTTTTGGATTTCCGTACTTAAACTGGCTTATGCACATTTTCGATATCAATATAAGGTGATTAATTATGAAGGTTTTCTCTCTGGGGATATCACGTGTGAAATACCCAAAAAGAGCCTCTTCGCAGCTTAACTTTATATTTTTGCCTGTACATTTAAATATGTACCCTTGGCATTCCTGCCATATGGGTTGCACTGCTCTACACTGCCAAAAAAAGTGCTCGATGAAGTCGGTTTCGTTACAATACTGACAAAGATTTGTTTGACGAATTCCCATCTTATGTAGCAAAATATTGGTGGGATATATATTGTGTAAAATTTTCCAATGCAATAGACGAAGACGGGTTTCTGTCGAGCATTCGTTAGCTAATTTCCAGTGTTTATCTTCTAATGTAATATTTAATTTGTTCGACCAGAATCCAGCTGAGCTTGGCTCCTTTATCTCATAATTTAACATCTTTAGGCGAATTTGGCGTGGAGATAATTGTATAAATGGCATATGATCAGAACGGGCCTGACCCGTATCACGCAATAATAGAGCTTTAATGGCAGTCTGTATTGCATTATATTCAAATAGGCGAGACTGTTTATATCCAGTTCGTTCACATATTTCCTCAAAAGAGCACATGTCGTTATCGTTAAAAACATCTTTAACAACGCATATTTTAGCCTTTATCCAGTCATTCATGTATAGCGTTTGCTTCCTGTACCTTATATTTGTATTATTCCATAAGGTTTGATTGCGTACACTTATCTGCTGTTCATTACTGCTTATTTCTTTGATCTTGTGTTTATTGTTTAGCCAGGTGATAAAAGCTTGTTTCCAGAAATATTGCTTTATGGCACCTAGTCCTTTAAAATTTTCTGCACTCACATTTGAGCGCAGACAGCATAAGCGTTCGCCCAGATTTAAAAAGGATGCTAATGGAATCTGTTGCCACTTTGCGTTACTTCCGTCCAGCAGCCTCATAATAATAATAATAATAATAATAACGGGCATTTATAAAGCGCCTTATCAGAAGTTCAAAGCGCGTGACAACAATACATGTATACAAAAATCATACAATCACTGTCAGATTCAAACAACACATCATGCACATCTCACATCCCCAGACTCTATACTAAGGAACTATCCGTAGTGTTGTTGGAACAAGTGAGTTTTCAAATTGGACTTAAAAGATGAAATGGATGGAGAGTGACGTAATTGAAAGGGGAGTGAATTCCATAACTGAGGTCCATAATACGAAAACGTGCGGAAGCCATGAGCCTTGCGTTTAAAGCGACCTTGACGGAGAAGTCGAGCATCATCAGAAGAACGAAGGGTGCGAGAGGGAGTGTAGAGAGAGACCAGTTCAGAAAGATAGGCAGGTGCCGATTCAGAGATGATATTGTAGCAGAAGCAGGCAGCTTTATACCTAATACGTTCAGATACAGGAAGCCAGTGAAGTTCTTTCATGAGAGGAGTGCAGGGTTGTCGATGCTGTGCTCTGAAAATGAGACGTGCAGCAGAGTGTTGTACTTTTTGCAAGGGTTGGAGAGTGGAGTCAGGGCAGCCTATGAGAAGGGAGTTGCAGTAATCTAATCTGGACAGAATGCAGGATGTAACGAGAGTTTTAGTGGCATCAACAGTGAGAAATTTTCTTATGGAACCTATTCTTCTGATCTCAAAGTAACATGTCTGACAGACTTTTTTGATGTGTTGTTTCATTGAGAGGTGGGAGTCCATGATGAACCCAAGATTCCTAGCACTATCAGAGAGAGAAATGTCACTAGAACCTACTGTGATGGAGGCTGAAATCCATGAAATTAGAAATGATGTTTGTACATCTTTGACATTAATCATTTTCAGACCTCCAAGATTTGTCTCTTGGCACATTACTTTTCTATTAACTTTTTCATAAGCTCTTTTGTTTGAATATTTTTTCTTCCAGATAAATCGGAATAGAGATGAATTTAGCTTATTGAGGAAGTTTTCTGTGGCACATAGAGATTGCAGTGCGTAAGTAAACTGTGACAACATTAATGTTTTGACTATACAAATTTTCCCCATTATACTTAGGTTTCTGTTCGACCATGTTGCTATTAATGAATTTACTTTATGTAGTTTAGGTTCCCAGTTTTCTTCTATGTTGGAGGCTGGGACAGAGTTGTTGAAATGAATTCCTAAGATTTTGATTTGTTTTTTCCAAATAATATTACATGGTCGGTCAGCAGAAAATTTATTTATACCAAGCCACATTGCTTCTGTCTTTTGATCATTCATTGCTAACCCTGAAAATTTTGAAAACTGAGTTATTAGATGTAATACGTTTCTTAGGTCTTTCTCATCTTGTAGGAAGAAACTAATGTCGTCAGCATACATAAGTAGTTTAAGAATTTCACCATGTCTATCAGAATTCCTTGGTAGTTTAATCCCTTTAACATCTTGATCTGCACGGATTTTGATTGCTAACACTTCGAGGGCCAGAACAAAGGCTAATGGTGAAAATGGACATCCTTGTCTTATTCCAGCATCACATGGGAATGGACTCGAGATCCATCCCATGTAATTAATACTACTCTCTGTATTTTTTGTTAAAGTATCGACCCACCTAATAAAATGTTCACCAAATCCGAACTTTTGGAACGCCCAGAGCATATATTCTTTAGATATCGTGTCAAAAGCAGCTCTGTAGTCTAGCGCCATTAAAATACCTGGTTGATTACTGTTATTCATATATTCAATGACGTCATCAATCATTCTAATAACAGTGCTGGAATTTCTTTTTTTTAAAAACCCAACTTGATCTTCACTTATTAAGTAATTGACGACTTGATTTAATCTGTTTGCAAGGCATTTCGCTAATAGTTTATAGTCGGTGTTCGTTACAGATATAGGACGCCAGTTATTTAGGTGCTCTCGTTTCAACCCCTTTCCTTTGTGTATCAGTGTGATTGCTGCTCGCTTCTGTGATACAGATAGTTCCCCTTTTTCAAAGGCTGACCAAAAAGAGGATAATAACATTTTGTTTATATTACTCCAAAAGAACTTTATGAAATTGGTTGTTATTCCATCCAATCCTGGAGCAGAATTACTTCGCATTCCCTTAAGTGCAATAAGGAGTTCTTTTTCTGTAATTTCTTGATCAATACTGCCCTTTTGCTCCTCTGATAATTTTGGGATGTCAGTGTTTTTTAAAAATTCGTCCCCAAGAAAGTTATTAAAATTGGTGTTTTTAGTGTATCTGTTAGTAAAGAAGCGGGTTTGTTCCTTTAATATTTCAGACTGACTTGTAATAAATTCATTCTCTTTTATAAGGTACTAATAATTATATATACAGGTTTTGCACAGTTTCACATGTTTTCTAGCGGAGCAACAGAAACCAGATCTCCGCTCGCTAAGCCAAGTGGGCCTTCAACCTCTGTAGCACGAACAGAGGGATGACCCCTCACAGGCATCACCATTGACAAAGGTCAGCGGGAAAATTAGGCATGTCCATCTCACTGTTTGATCCCAGCCTGTCACATGTCGGGCTGTCGGCTAATCGAATCCTCCCAATCTGATGCACTGTCCTTCCCGTCATTTTAATGTCTGGCCACTACCAGCTGCTGCTGGACATGCTTGAGGGAGGTGGTGGTGGTGGTGGTGGTGGTCAGTGGGGGGGGGGGGGGGGGGCTTTGGTATTCCTAGCTGGGGTGAGTGTGTGTGTGTGTGTGTGTGTGTGTGATAGGAGGAAGAGAGAGAGAGGGTGGAGAAAGTCAAGGAGCGGGAAGAAAGAAATAACGAATGAGAGAGAGATAGACAGACAGACAGACAGACAGACAGAGAGAAGTACGTAGCTGTTACATATTGAATGATTAGATTTTGAAAGACCCTTCAAGACCACCTTACAACAAATTCATAACAATTCTTAACCCCATTAAAAAAAAATCATTTGCAGAACAAGCAGAAAAGAAAAAAATATATTAAATCTCTTTTCCGAATCATGCCATGTGTACACGTCTCCGCGCTGGGCTATATCAAACGGAGACAACCGAACATTTTTCGCAGGCTCACGGGAGGTCAGTTTTGGTTTACAGAAGTTGTCCGCCATAGTAAGTAAGTCGTCTTACAGACAAATCTACTTAGCCTTCATTGGGATCAGGCTGAATTCTCCTTCATTAAGCGTAACACTCTTTTTGAGGGGTCGAGGACGACCCCTCTTTCTTAAATGGGGTGAGAGCGGGGAACATGTGTCGTTGTTTGCCGTTCTCATGAGATCAGGGTTTTTTTGGGTTTTTTTCTCGTTTTTCCCTCCTAATTTGTGCATTTTCACAACAGGCTTTTCTGTTTCGTCAGTCATACATGGTATCAATTGGAACAAAACGGAACAAAACAGAAGTGACTTATCTCTGAGAACGGTTGTGCACTAGGTTTGAAAAAAACACGACAGTAGCTTATCTCTTTCAACCCGTGCGGGGCCCTTCAACATGTGACAGACTGACAAATCCACCGAACCCATTCGTTCTTCGAGAGAAGTTTTCCGGGAAAACCTTTTCAGTGCCTCAGGGTCAGCTCAGGGTCAGTGTCATACATGTATGGCCGGACGAAGCCATGTTAACGGAAGGGATATAAGCCCGTTTTCAGTGGATATTCACACTGCTAAAACCTGACTTTCTCGCAGTTGCTTTGTCTGCAATGCCTTAGAACTCTACAAATAGTTAAGTATTTCGCGTTTGTGTTGTAATTTAGTGCAAGCAAACATCGTACATAGTAAAGTTAATCGACTTTGGTACAATTTGTAAAAACGAGGGCATTACCTGATACCCCCTTTTCAATAATGGCCTTGGGGACTGTGACATGGGCCATCGTTGTTACCGTTCTCACGAGATCAGTTCCTCGGCTTTTTGGCGAAACCGTGCTGGCGTATTCTTCAATTCATTTCAGTGTCATTACTTCGTCAGCTGTAACGTGGCCGAACGGTTATGGCGCTCGCCCGTAAAGCCTCTGAGTCCAGTTCAGTTCGCTGTCTGCCGTCATGTGTTTTTTAACCCTTTGTCAAATTTGTTTATTTTTGTTTATTTTCATTCATGTGTAAAAGATTACGTTGCCAGGAATATCAAAATTAAATTATGGTCCTGGAATCTATTTTCTTTAATTTCTCTCCAACGTAACTTTTTGTTTCCTCTTTTTTTGGTGTTCTCATGATTGTTTGTTTGTTTGCTTCTTTGTTTGCTTGTCTTTCTGTATTAATTGTGTTTGTGCTGTTGTTGTTTGTTGTTTCCCCCCCATTATTTTGATGCCTGTTGTTGTAGTAGTAGTAGTAGTTGTTGTAGTAGTTGTAGTAGTAGTAGTAGTAGTCGTTGTTGTTGTTGTTGTTGTTGTTGTTGTTGTTGTTGTTGTTGTTGTTGTTGTTGGTATGTTTACGAAATTGACTTGAAGAATTTTACAGAATGTTCAAGAATTGGTCACGCCGAGGCTAGAAGCAGCATTTGTTGACAAAATGCAGTAATCACTGAAATGAACAAGGGGAAAAACAATTTCTTGTGCATCTGATATGTACAAAAATAAACAACAGTTCACTTGCACAAACCGACGCACCACTGCATACACACTCTTAAATAAAACCATGACTCCTCGTTCGCACACGCGTCAAGTCGTTTTAATTCCCGTTCCTCCCTCGTCCCAAAAACAGCACAAGACCAAAATAAAATGTCCACACGACAGATACAATCATAATGTACAGTACATGTACATCATGCTCTATCCATGATATAATAGAACCGTACGAAGCAACATTTAGTTAATCGATATTTAAGTCAGTAACGATAGTGTATGTGAATGCGGGCACTGGTGCAGAAACAGTTGACCATTATTTCTTTGAATGCCCAACTTATTTGCAAGAACGCCAGGATACCATTTATAGCCTTAAGAATCTTTTTTTAATACTGTTATATCATTAGAAGGGGATATGAATGCAAGTCAGATTGAAAACATTAATATATTCAAAACCGTTCAGGAATTTGTAAGACTAACTGGCGGGTTTGGACAAAATGAGACAAACACAGAATCCCCTCCCCCCGGTCTGAATACATGTCCTTTAATCCGTTTTCCTTGGGCGGTTATTATTCTGTACGCATACTCTGGTTAGACGTATATATGTGTGTTAACTTTTAAAATATCTTTTCCCTTCTCTGTTGTTGGTGTTGTGTTTTCTTCCCTTCTAAATTTGGGTGACATCTTGTGTTACTGACTGTTTTTGCACATTGTGTAAGTACTTGACTGTCTGCCAAGTTCCTACCTATGATTGTAAGTCTGTGTTGAAGACACCGCCACAAGCTGTGGGCTTGTTGTTGAAGACACCGCCACAAGCTGTGGGCTTGTTGTTGAAGACACCGCCACAAGCTGTGGGCTTGTTGTTGTTTTCACTTCATGTCAATGTAAACTTTAGGACCATATGTAATACATGAATAAAACATTGTTTTAAACCAACTGTACGAAGCACATTCTTCGATCATCTATCAAATTCTACCTGCGCTGAGTCAGTCACAGTTCTTCTTACATCTGCCAACAATCTCAAACCGTACCGTACCAAACAGCACATAATAGCGTCAATACAACCAATCACAATGTCCAGAATAGAATTTTATCTCATTGGTCAAACGCATCACAATCGCACAGCCAATGGCTGATCCAAATCGTATCCTTTAACCACAGGTACCACTGTATATACAGTAATACCGCCGTTTCAAATATTCTGCAACACATGTAAGTTTTGTAACCCAAATACAATAGTATGGAGTCCGTACATAACCGTTTCTTTTATAGTTACACAGCTTCGACCCCTGTTGATTTTAATCAACCAATTTTCTTGTCTGTATTGCTAGGTCCTTGTTTAGCCTACCAGCTGTCATTTTCTGGTCACGTTTGCGTCTCTTTCCATCTGTTACGAGGAGATATGCAAGGCACGTAAAATTATATCCTTTATTTTCCAACTCATGCCATCTCGGAGTGCGACGATGTGATACTATAATAAGAAAACGCCCACTATCTTCTATATACAAACAAACTCAATTTTAGAGCAAGATCAGCTGTATTAGTTGGCATGTGTGTGTGTGTGTGTGTGTGTGTGTGTGTGTGTGTGTGTGTGTGTGTGTGTGTGTGTGTGCGTGCGTGCGTGCGTGTGTGTGTGTGTGTGTGTGTGTGTGTGTGTGTGTTTGTGCACGTGCTCGTTCAATATTATTAATCTAACGTGGAGTTTTTATTTTTGAAGTTTTTTTCATGTGAACTTGGTGGACGCTAAGATGGATTATGTTTCCTGTATTACCATGGAAAATATCCATACATTGGCAAAGAAAACGCAGCGAGATCTTAAAACACCCACTGTTTTAATGACAGTTTATCGTCAATTGCTGTAATTGCACGGGGATAATTGTTTGCTTCAACAACGGTATCTGCGATCAAATGTTCTCCTAGCGTAGATTATGATTACCATTCAAACAAAGAGCCCGTGATTCTCGTGCAGTTTATTTCAAATCCAAGCAAAGCGGTTGAAATTTGACCCGCCATCACTGAACTTTACACAAGGCAAACGAGCAGTTGTTATGCAAGATTTGCTTTGCTTGGGCTCGTCACGAGGAAAGGAAAATTAAACAAGTCGTGTAAAGCGATATGAAAACATTCATTTAACCGTTGCCGGTCGTCGTGGGTCCGTGTGGACCCAGAAGGGTGTTTAATTGCAAATATCTCTTAAACCAGTTGGAATTTTTTTTAATGAGATTTTAAGAATGCCTCAGACACCTAAAAAGCTCTTATGTCCTAAAAGATCATTAAATTTCAGCGAGAAGTAATTAAAAAAACAAAGGTCAAATTTAGACTACACACAGAAGACATCGTGGGGCCGTGCAGACCCATGTTTCTCAAACTGAAGGAACTTACATAAAAACTAGGGAGAGAAGTCACAAACCTTCAGGTATTGGCTCTAAACATCTTTTTCTACGATCTGTTTGATTATGGAGTTAATAAGCAAGTCGCGTGGAGCGAAATTAATACATAACAATGTGGGTCCACACGGCCCCACGACGTCTACAGAAGGGTATTCACGTTTTTAAATTTTTGAGAAGCTTTAGTCCGCACGGTAATAATTAAATTAATAATTTAATTTAATTACTACTCGCGGAAATGTAACCACGGCGTCTTCGGAAGGGGATGCACGGTTTTTGCTTCTTTGGAAAGCATGGGTCTACGGAAGGTTATGCATATTTTCCTTCTTTGAGAAGCATGGGTCCGCACGGCCCCACGATGTCTTCCCGTGTGTCGTCGATAACCCGGTCGGGCGAAGGTTAATCTGTCGGCCTAAAGGATTGAAACTAAACAGGCTGAATCACTTTTACCGAGATTAGTAAGTCCTGGGCTGCTTAAACCTTTTTACCGATACATCACTGAC
>NC_090250.1:27776649-27779149 GCF_037325665.1 Littorina saxatilis | reverse complement strand
CACTATCAGCTTCAGAAAAAAACAGAAACGATAACGTCCCTTAGCTTACAGCATAACATGATGATACACTTGACCTGACTGTTATAACACTTTTCTTAATTCTTGTTTAAAACAAAACCACGGAAGTTTGTTGTACCCCAACAAATGACTGAGAAAGCCTGGACGTATAATGGTGGCCACCATACGCTAAGTCCCAAACCCTACTGCAAGTCGGTAATTGCACATGTCGGATGCGGTTAGAGCGCTTACTTCCTTTGTTTCTCAGATCTGAAGACCAAACAAGACAAGACGGGGTTTGGAAGAGCAGAGCTAGAAAAAGGTGTTCTCTTTCTCCCAAAGGGACATACAGCCGTTGCAGCTCCTCGGTTCGATTTCACCTCGTGCACGCGGGCCCAGCGCTTCGCAGTTAACCTTACGACCGATTTGACACTCCTGGCCTAGCCATCAATGGCAGCCTCGGAGCCCTCGCCAATCGGACACGACAGCAGACATAGAGGGTAATGAGAGCGTCAATATGGCGGCCCTCCACTTGTCACGGCTAAATCGCTACAGTCACGCGATGGTTGAAGGATGGCCGTCGTGCAGGGAGGAGGTGCACGGTGATCGAAGGGATGGGAGAAAAAGGGATCATACACGTAAAATCCCACTCGTGCAAAACATGAGTGAACGTGGGAGTTCCAGCCCATGAACGAAGAAGGAGAAGAAGAAGAAGAGCTTCATCCATGTTTTAGTTGAGAACAATGTTTTGAATTGGTACATATATTTGAATATAATATTAATGTTGTGGTGTTTCGTTTGTCTTTATGTTACATGCACCACCACTGACATTTCTCCATGTGAGATAATACAGTTAATTTGATTGGATTTGATTTGATCCAATGTGTCCCCCAACGATCTTCGAGGTCAAGTTCTAAACTGACACCATTCCCCCATTACTTGTTCTCGGCCAGCCCTGGCGACTCGGTGAGCTGCAAAACGAGCATACGGTTGAAGGTTGCTCTCGGCTCATCAGCGCTGGTCAAGAGCGTATCCCCGAGCTGAATAAAAAAGATTTCTTTCCAACTGTTCCCATAAATTCTGTATGTAAATCTACAAAAGTCTAAGCCCTGACTGCTTGATGTGGTGAGTTGCATTTTTTAGCGGCTTTTACGAAATCAGTTCATCAAAATTGTCCAACTGTACACAGAGAGCAGCCAAGTGAAGGGATGGCGGTATTTGTTTGTTTGTTTGCTTAACGCCCAGCCGACCACGAAGGGCCATACCAGGGCGGTGCTGCTTTGACACATTATATAACGTGCGCCACACACAAGACAGAAGTCGCAGCACAGGCTTCATGTCTCACCCAGTCACATTATTCTGACACCGGACCAACCAGTCCTAGCACGAACCCCATAATGCCAGACGCCAGGCAGAGCAGCCACTAGATTGCCAATTTTAAAGTCTTAGGTATGACCCGGCCGGGGTTCGAACCCACGACCTCCCCATCACACAGTATCGTTCGGTGCTTCAATGGTCCCTTCTCTTCTTCAGTGTTCCACATGCAGTGTGATAAATCAATTACACTGAGGCAATAAAATCGGACCTGGCCACCGTTTCAGAGAAGGATCCTTTCTCAAACGAACACACACACACACACACCCGATCCTCCATACTATCGCGTTATGACCAAGGGCAAAGGAAGCGCCGGGGGTCACATCATCTCATGACTTCTCGTATTGTCTCGTTGTCCTGGCGGCAGAATATAAATTATCCTTCACACCCATTTGTATTCTCCCCTTTTTTTTCTCCTTCTCTGTTTCAATAAAAAAAAAAAAGGTTTCCTTTTTGTCAATTCCTACAGCGGAAGAATGTTTTATTCTAATCCTTTCTAGCATTGTTGGGAGTGAAGAAGAGCTGAAAGCTCAAATTGAATCATGTAAATGAGGTTGGCGCATGTAGAATTTCCATTGCTGAAAGGGGTTTGCATTTGTGATGGGGGGTAGCTGGCAAAATGCCTGGGCGCCATTTGCATGATGTATCAACACGTCGGGCGGTGCGGAACGGGTTTCAATATTGGGAGGGTGAAAGACTTTATTACACTCTTGCCCTGACAGGCGTCCGCTTCCTCGACTCTCCTCTCCGCTCCTGTCCTCACCCGCATCTAGCCCTTTTGACCCCGACCACCCCGGGGAAACACCTTGGGTTGTTGTGTCCCCTGTCTCCTGCGCTCATTTCTTTTGTGCTAGAGGATTTGTTTTTTGTTTTCGAAGAAAAACATTGGGACAAAATCATAGTTCCCTTCTTACTGCAAAACAACTGTTCATTTTTGTAATCGCATTTGTTTTTTGTTTTCGAAGAAAAACATTGGGACAAAATCATAGTTCCCTTCTTACTGCAAAACAACTGTTCATTTTTGTAATCGCGCCATTCGAAGTTACCTTGGAATATGAACTGTTGTTGTTATGTTATGCTAATATTGATTCTTTGTTTGTGTGTGAGTGTGTGTGTGTGTGTGTGTGTG
>NC_090250.1:27746649-27771649 GCF_037325665.1 Littorina saxatilis | reverse complement strand
AGAGAGAGAGGGAGGGAGAGAGAGAGAGAGAGAGAGAGAGAGAGAGAGAGAGAGAGAGATAGAGAGAGATGGACAGTGAATATGTGTGTGTGTGGGGGGGGGTGTACCCGTTCGCGCGTGTGTGTGTGTATATATGTGTGTGTGTGTGTGTGTGTATTGTGTGTGTGTGTGTGTGTGTGTGTGTGAGAGAAAGAAAGAACGCACAAGAAACAATATGACGTCATTAATCATCATAAAAATTCATTACAGTTACGCTGTATGTCACGTGCCGTCATTCCATTCTTTCCATAAGCTTACCATCTCGAAGAAGGCAGTAACGTGCGGAAATATTGATTATAGATATAAACGAACCTAACCTGGTTACTGGTGTGTTTTCGTTTTATTGAGTCACTTGAGAAAAAGTGACTCTATGTAATCGGTCAGTGTTAGTCTGTCCGGCCGGCCGGCCGTCCGGCCGGCCGGCCGGCCGTCCGTAGACACCACCTTAACGTTGGACTTTTCTCGGAAACTATCAAAGCGATCGGGCTCATATTTTGTTTAGTCGTGACCTCCAATGACCTCTACACTTTAACGATGGTTTCGTTGACCTTTGACCTTTTTCAAGGTCACAGGTCAGCGTCAAAGGAAAAATTAGACATTTTATATCTTTTCTCGGAAACTATCAAAGCGATCGGGCTCATATTTTGTTTAGTCGTGACCTCCAATGACCTCTACACTTTAACGATGGTTTCGTTGACCTTTGACCTTTTTCAAGGTCACAGGTCAGCGTCAAAGGAAAAATTAGACATTTTATATCTTTGACAAAGTTCATCGGATGTGATTGAAACTTTGTAGGATTATTCTTTACATCAAAGTATTTACATCTGTAGCCTTTTACGAACGTTATCAGAAAAACAAGGGAGATAACTAGCCTTTTCTGTTCGGCAACACACAACTTAACGTTGGGCTTTTCTCGGAAACTATAAAAGTGACCGGGCTCAAATTTTATGTGAACGTGACTCATTGTGTTGTGAATAGCAATTTCTTCCTGTCCATCTGATGCCTCATATAATATTCAGAACTGCGAAAGTGACTCGATCGAGCGTTTGCTCTTCTTGTTCATATGGTCTTTGGTGTACAGACAGGAAGGACTGTAAACATAATTATCTTCGGCGACTCACGAGCTGGTCTTCAGGAGAAAGTAGTGTGTCTTTAAATGATCTTTCGGCCCTCTTATATAGCTTACAAACCTTCCTACGTGGTATCATTTATTCATGACGATGCAATCCCACTGCATTAACACACTTTTGCAAAATCTCTTTCTTTCATGCTGTGCTTAAACTCAAGAAACAATCAGAAGCTTAATAGCCTCGGAAATGAGAAACTAGGATGTCGTAGGTTTAGTTCGACTTTTTGTTTCTGGTCTGGATCGAGTTTATTTCTCCGGATACGATACTGCTGATTGTAAACATACCTATAAAGCCCACGCTCACTAGTTTTGCTCTTTTTTTTCTTAAGATAACAACTTTTGTAAGTGGGAAAAACGCATCGAAGTTGGGAAATATTGTGAGGGACCGAAGCGGAGTGCTTCAGCAGATCGCGTTGGCTTATAAATTACTGCGTCGTAACCCCCGCTACACTCAAGGGAAGGAGCGTTACGTACAGAATTGAAGGATTGTCGTTGTTTTATTACGCATATCTTATAATCAATAATAGGCTGTAATGATGACGCGGGCGATTCTAGAAAAACGCATCAGCCGCTAACGTTAAATTGTAATTAATGTCTTTAATTTGTAATGTTTGTAAAGCTTACTGCGACTGCTATGTGTTGTTGACTATAGTTCCATATAAGAACTTGTTTTTATATTTGTTCCAATATCTACAGCGAGCCCACGTACATTGTTGCTCATGCACGATGGCATTTTTGTTACTCGGTAGTGAAAAGGAATTCCGGAAATATGGATATCGGAGAAACGTACCTAGCCGGTGTAGTCGGTTTGCATTCATCATGATGGCAGTAGAATTACACTTTGGCGTAGAAAGGTCGCTTAAATTAAACTTTTGTCGTCGTTGAACGCTATACGCAGCGAAAAGGCTTTTCCCTTCTATTTAATCCTAAATTAGATTTAATTCATTTCATTGTATCCTCTTTTTATATTTAGTCAAGTTTTGACTAAATATTTTAACATCGAGGGGGAATCGAAACGAGGGTCGTGGTGTATGTGTGTCTGTCTGTGCGTGTGTGTGTGTGTGTGTGTGTGTAGAGCGATTCAGACTAAACTACTGGACCGATCTTTATGAAATTTGACATGAGAGTTCCTGGGTATGAAATCTCCGAACGTTTTTTTCATTTTTTTGATAAATGTCTTTGATGACGTCATATCCGGCTTTTCGTGAAAGTTGAGGCGGCACTGTCACGCCCTCATTTTTCAACCAAATTGGTTGAAATTTTGGTCAAGTAATCTTCGACGAAGCCCGGGGTTCGGTATTGCATTTCAGCTTGGTGGCTTAAAAATTAATTAATGACTTTGGTCATTAAAAATCGGAAAATTGTAAAAAAAATTAAAAATTTATAAAACGATCCAAATTTACGTTTATCTTATTCTCCATCATTTGCTGATTCCAAAAACATATAAATATGTTATATTTGGATTAAAAACAAGCTCTGAAAATTAAATATATAAAAATTATTATCAAAATTAAATTGTCCAAATCAATTTAAAAACACTTTCATCTTATTCCTTGTCGGTTCCTGATTCCAAAAACATATAGATATGATATGTTTGGATTAAAAACACGCTCAGAAAGTTAAAACAAAGAGAGGTACAGAAAAGCGTGCTATCCTTCTTAGCGCAACTACTACCCCGCTCTTCTTGTCAATTTCACTGCCTTTGCCATGAGCGGTGGACTGACGATGCTACGAGTATACGGTCTTGCTGAAAAATGGCAGCTACTTGACTAAATATTGTATTTTCGCCTTACGCGACTTGTTTTCTTCTCTCTCAGTGTTTTCTCAAAGTCCTATCGTTTTGGTGATTTGCAGCAACAATTGTAAGTTTTGTGGGTCTTTCTTGTTTTTATTTCAGTTTCTGTTTTGTTTTGATATAATTTGGTGGCTTCATTCGGACAGTGGAATCGCGCAGTTGTGACACACTCTCTCTCTCTCTCTCTCTCTCTCTCTCTCTCTCTCTCTCTCTCTCTCTCTCTCTCTCTAAGACTCTCTCTCTCCCTCTCTCTCTCTCTCTCTCTCTCTCTCTCTCTCTCTCTCTCTCTCTCTCTCTCTCTCTCTCTACCAGTCTTAAAAAGACTATTTATAACTCTAAACACAGCTTTTCTATAAAAAAAATGAAAAGAAGATTCATTTTTTCACATTCAATCCGCAGCAGTTTTGACCCTCAGGGTCTGAACAGCCACCTCTCCGGTTTAACCCCATCATTAGGTGAGAAATTGGCAGTTTGCACATTGAATGACGCGCATTTGACCATGCAACACCATTCCCCCGCCCAGGCCGAACGGGAGATAACTGCTCCTGGTCGCTGAAAGCCGCACTGTCAAGGAAAGACGACTCGGGTGAGGTGAAAAACGGGATGCAATTATCTCGGAGTGTGGAAGGAAATGAGACGTAATCGTCTTTACAGAAAAATCGCGCCACATTGGGCGCGTATTGTTCCAATTTTGTCTGTCTCTCGGTTGATAACTTCCCGGATTTTAAAGCGCCGCCATTTTTAACCGCATAGAGCTCAGCGCCACCAAGCGGTGAGAGTGCAAGAGGCAGCGGTTGGGGAAGGAGGGGTGGGGTGGGAGGGGGGAGGGGGGGAATTTGTTTCGTGACAGGTCGAATGATCATTTGAACGCTTGAAATTCAAAGTGAGATGATTTGGTTTGCACACCAAAAAGAAAAGTTTATTGGAGCGTGAATAATCTTTGATTACTTTAATTTCTGCGGCAACAGCATCGATCTGAGCTTTTTTTCTTGTTGTGTGTGTTAGTGTGAAGTGTGTGTGTACGTGTTCTTCTCTTCCCTTTGGCGAAATGTTTCGGTTCAAGGTTTGTCTCAAAAATTGGTCTTGTGGAGAAAAACAACAACAGAAAGAAGTAACACAGACAACAACAACAAAAGCAACAACAAAACAAACAAACCAAGAAAGAAAGAAACAAACAAGCAAACAAACAAACACATTTGCATCTTTGATATATATACAAGATAGAGACGGAATTTAAAAAAAAAACGAAAAAAACCAAGAATGGCAAGTTATTGCACCGTTTAATTCATAACAAAAACAAAACAATGCAATCACAGGTATTTGGATCAAAATGTGTTTAAAGTGGACGAACAGACAAACACTTATGATACAGACAAAGAACTTAGCTTAGAATGTGTTTCTTTTTCCTCCAATCTCTTAAGCCTGTACTTAAAATGGGCGAAGTCGACTACGCCAAGTATACTTCGCGAAGTTTTCCGCACGGAGCTTTAGAGATTTCGGTAAACAGAATTTCGCGAAGTTTTCCGCACGGAGCTTTAGAGATTTCGGTAAACAGAATTTCGCGAAGTTTGCCGCACGGAGCGTTTAGAGATTTCGGTAAACAGAATTTCGCGAAGTTTGCCGCACGGAGCGTTTAGAGATTTCGGTAAACAGAATTTCGCGAAGTTTGCCGCACGGAGCGTTTAGAGATTTCGGTAAACAGAATTTCGCGAAGTTTGCCGCACGGAGCGTTTAGAGATTTCGGTAAACAGAATTTCGCGAAGTTTGCCGCACGGAGCGTTTAGAGATTTCGGTAAACAGAATTTCGCGAAGTTTTCCGCACGGAGCTTTAGAGATTTCGGTAAACAGAATTTCGCGAAGTTTTCCGCACGGAGCTTTAGAGATTTCGGTAAACAGAATTTCGCGAAATCTTCACGGAGTCGACTTCTGGATCAATGAAGGGCCGCCTCAGCGAGAACGATCAATCGCAACAGAAACACAATCTCAGCTAAGTGCATTGTCTGTATCAAACGTGTTGGTCTGTCTGTCCACTTAAACGACCTTTGCGTCAAAGTACCTGCGACTGTAATTTTTTATGATGCCATAGATTAAACGATTTAATAACTATCCATCTTGGTTTTTTTTTATTCTGAATTATGTAACGTTAGCAGTCTAACTGTTTTAAGATAGAGACGGGTTAAAGGTGGAGATTGTTCCGATCTCCCAGGTCAACTCATGTGCAGGCCTGCTAGTACCCTATCCCCCTATCCTGTACACGCAAGCACAAGACCAAGTGCGCACGGAAAAGATCCTGTAATCCAAGTCAGAGTTCGGTGGGTTATAGAAACACGAAAATACCCAGCATTCTTCCTCAGAATCAGAAAGCGGCGTATGGCTGCCTGAATGGCGGGGTAAAAACGGTCATGCACGTAAAAACCCACTCGTGCAAAAACTTGAGTGAACGTGGGAGTTTCAGCCCATGAACGAAGAAGAAGAAGAAAAAGAGGTGGAGACGGGTCAGCAGACTAACGGAATAACTGAATTACACAGTCTGAGGCGAGACATTCAAAAAATCAGTACAGAAAGTTAGAACAGACTTGTAACCAAAAAACAAAAAAACGTAGGTTGGTTAAGTTTTAGATTCTATGGGAAGAAAGACATAAGGCGGAGACAAAAAGGTGAGGAAAAATAGAAAAGCAATGATGACAAAGAGACACGCAGGTTAAGAAAGAGATCCAACCAAGACATGGAGAATAGAAGGAGAATGGATACGAGAGGAAGCTAAGAGATGGAGACAAATGTGATGATTAATAGAACGAAAAAGGTAGGAAGGCTAGAGAGACGGGGGAAGGAGAAAAGTCTGTTCAGTCGTATTCATGAGAGACACAGATGAACACAGAAAGCCCCGTGGATATGAGAGGAAGAAACGGAGATAAACGTGATGATAAACAGAACGAAAAAGGTAGGAAGGCTAGAGAGACGGGGGAAGGAGAAAAGTCTGTTCAGTCGTATTCATGAGAGACAGAGATGAACACAGAAAGCTCCGTGGATATGAGAGGAAGAAACGGAGATAAACGTGATGATAAACAGAACGAAAAAGGTAGGAAGGCTAGAGAGACGGGGGAAGGAGAAAAGTCTGTTCAGTCGTATTCATGAGAGACAGAGATGAACACAGAAAGCTCCGTGGATATGAGAGGAAGAAACGGAGATAAACGTGATGATAAACAGAACGAAAAAGGTAGGAAAGATAGAGAGACGGGGAAGGAGAAAAGTCTGTTCAGCCGTGGAGAGACACAGATGAACACAGAGAGAAACAGACGCGGAGGATTCACCCCAAGGATCGATATTTTTTACACGCGGCACGTGAAGCACTTGACGGCAAATTGAATTGTACACAAAGTGTTAGCAAGGACAGGAGAGAGGTCGGTGGGGGAGGGTTCGGGTGTGCGTTTGTGTGGGTCGGTGGGGGATGGTGGTGGTGTAGGTAGTTGGCGGGGGGGGGGGGGTGCGGGGGGTGGTGGTAGAAATCGGGGAGAGGGGGTTGGAAACTGTGGAGTGAAGTGATATGTACAGCAGCGGATGGGAGGAGTGAGAGAGGGGTGGGGTGTAGAAACAAGAGCAATGGGATGAGGTGGGTGACTCAAGAGGGCAGGAAAAGATGTGTGTGTGTGTGTGTCTGTGTGGCTGTGTGTCTCTGTGTGTCTCTGTGTCTGTGTGTGTCTGTGTGTGTCTGTGTGTCTTTGTGTCTGTGTGTCTGTGTGTGTGTGTGTGTGTGTGTGCGCGAGCACGCGCGTGTATGTGTGTTTGTGTGTCTGTCATTATGCCTGTTTTAGTGCTTGACCTAGGGTGTAGTGTGTGGTGGGTTGGGCGTGTTGGGGATTATTTTGATTGTAGGAATAAGAAAGGACAGGACAGAGGAGGGGGGGGGGGGGTGGAGAGAGGATCAAGGGCCGAATTTAGAGGGAGGAATGACAGGCGAACCTGTTATCCATGTCAGAGTTCGGTGGGTTACAGAAACACGAAAATACCCAGCATGCCTCCCCCGAAATCGGCGTATGCTGCGTGAATGGCGGGGTAAAAACGGTCATACACATAAAAATCCACTCGTGCTAAAAACATGAGTGAACGTGGAAGTCTAAGCCCATGAACGACGAAGAAGAAGAAGAAGAAGAGGGAGGAATAAAGAGGCACCGTTGAAGGCGAGTGTGTATTGATGATTTACGAAATGAGGAGAAGGCGGGGGGGGGGAGGGGGGAGGGGGGGAGGGTAGCGAGAATGTACAAAATTTACTTACTTACAATCTCACAATATAAACCATGTTGAACCACAGGCGGAAGGTATCGTTCACTGGACCACTACTTCCATAGATAGAAAGACTACAAGGTATGTCACTCAGCTTCGAGTCGTGCTCCACTAACTTCAGAAAAAAATTATGCAAAAAATAATTGCCAATGTCAAGAATCTTTGTAACTTTACAAATGCCGTGATAAATGAATGTTCTAACTATATGTACCTGTTATATTTAGCTGCCTGTCCGCTGCATGTTTTTAAACCGTATTTTGTGCGACCAAACGTGTCTGTCAACGGCATACCACTTAGATCCCATGCGAATGATGATCGTCGTATGTCCGAGGAGATAGTAGTCCGATGCGATCATTGGTTAATAACCGGATATTCGATGATTATTTTTTGATTGGTCGACTGAAATCGTCTGCATCGCTTCCGTTCACGGTTATTATTATTCCGTTGTTATGCAACGAAGAGTGGCAACGAAATGGCAGAGGCCAACGTTATCCAAGCAGCTCTTGAGGGGCACATTTTTGGTGTTAGGCCAAGCCGGCACAGGAAAATCTACGTTAACTAAAAGGAACAATGCCAAGAAGGTGCATCTGAAACACCCTGTGTCAGTAACTGAATATTCATAAATTTAATACTTACCAAAAATATGACGTTTTCTTCATTTCGTTCATTTTTATTCCGCAAACGGCTCTTCGTCAAAAACCCAAAGTGAAACTCCCGTGGGTAGCTTCCCTTTGCTGCAATATTTACATATGTTTTAGATCAATGAGCGCTGGTATGCATATTCGGTGCGGGATGCATGATTTCTTACCAACTATGGGGTAGCGGTTCGCAAACGAACATTCGTCCAAATGATGGTTAAAAACAACCTGCAGCGGACGGCAGCTGAAAATTAAAGGTACATACAGTTTAAAAAAATCATTCAACTGTATTTATTTGACCTCACACAAACTGTAGGAAGAGGCAAACCATCTTGAACAAAAATAATTGTCCGCAGGAAGCGACTCCAAGAACACAGACGACTCGAAGTTGAGTGTCATACCTTGCAGTCTTTCTATGAAAGTAGTGGTCCAGTGAACGATACCTTCCGCCTGTGGTTGAACATGCGTTTCGGTTGCTTCGCTTTTTCTTGTTGAACAGAGAGCGACAGATTTAGAACCGACTCCAGACGGATGGGAAATGACGTAAAGATACATTTGACATAAAGCGAGTGACGCAATTTCACTTGATTTTTCCGAACTTAGATAATTTAGATTTCAAGTGAGCGGGTCGGCATTGCACACTCAGATGATGGGCGGTGCCTTGCTGTTCCGTAAAGCACCCACCGACAAAACTCGCTTTTCGGTATTTTTTAGATAAAGAGAGTATTATCTGACAGCATTTGAAGTGTCATTCTTTAAATTTTTACTTTGTCTTGTTAATTTGTAGCTTGATAAACAAAAAGGGTCCCTGCCTGAACGTTATAACATTTAGAGGGTCACCTAGAATCCGTCCTGATTGGTCAAAAAGCCATATGAGGCACTGAATTCGTAATAAAATTATTTAACAGGTCGCACCGACTTTGAGTCATTGTGTGCGCTAATGCAAAACACCTTTTTTTGTGCAGCAATATGGGTAAAACGCGTGAGGCACCCAAAATATGCAATACTTATGCAACATTTTTCAATGAGTGCGAGCCTTGCTACAACACTGGATCGGAGCATCGAAAGATCCATACGTGTAAAGAATTGCACAGACATACTACAACACTGGATCGGAGAATCGAAAGATCCATACGTGTAAAGAATTGCACAGACATACTACAACACTGGATCGGAGAATCGAAAGATCCATACGTGTAAAGAATTGCACAGACATACTACAACACTGGATCGGAGAATCGAAAGATCCATACGGTTAAAGAATTGCACAGACATACTACAACACTTTATTTAAATGAATAATTCCAAATTGACAGCACCAAGCCTGTCAAAGTATGTAACCAACCGAATGAGACTAAAGACACAAATTCGTTGACTATTTTCAGATGTTTGATCGTATTGCACAACTTGATAATGGTAGTAAAAAAAAAAAAAAAAAAGCCTAGGTTATAAAAGCATAACATAACCGAAAGAAAACAATATAGATATAATATGGCACGGAACTGACAACAGAATTAATAAAATAAGTACATTTTGCCGCCAGGTACTTCATAATCTCTCGGAGATGTTGTGTTTAAAACAGTATGCTTATTCATCGTTCAGTATTTTACAATGCCATGAACCGTGCATGCAAGGAGAGGGCGCAACAAAGTGAACAACAGTGGAACTCCCATTTCAAGACCTAGAATACCCTAAACAATTTAGGCTGTTGATCTACTGGCCGATGTGAATGCGTGATATATTGTATAAAAAATTGCATCTCACACGGCATAAAGCGCTTTGAACTTCGGATAAGGCGCTATATAAATACCCGTTATTATTATTTAAGTTATTGAGACATCCCAGTGCACTAAGGGATTTATAGAGCAAATCGAGAAAATTCATTATTGAACGAAGCGCATAGCGCTGAGTTCAATAATTATTTTCGAGATTTGCTCTATAAATCCCTTAGTGCACTGGGATTGTTTCAATAACGATATTGTCAGTACCGCCAGAGAAAAAAGAAGATTCAAAACGCACATTTTGCAACGCGCATTTGGATAGGCGTAACTGTGTGGTCAGGTTTGTGTCACTGGATCTACTTTTGTGTGGGCTGTCTCAAGTGTGTCGTGCTTTCGTCACACGCAAACTCTTGTTTTAATTTCTGTTGGTAAATTCCAGTGAAGCGTTAAGCTAAAAAGTGATGACCTTTCACAGAGACCTCATTTAAACTCGGAGAAAGGACTGTACTCTTAATTATTTGCGATTCGAAACCTTCATCGACCTACAAGATCTTTGATCGAGCTTCGACAGATTGACTGTGCAGAGTGTTGCCCCTTGAATTGACTCCGGCCAAGGCCACGGTTAGCAGACTCGGATTTTCAAAGTAAATGTGGTATGTTTCTTCTGTTGTATCTTCACTCATCGGGGAGACTGGTACTATTATATATGAACCGTAAGAATGCTGTGAACCCTACACGTAGTATGTCCCCATCGTTTGCTTGTTCACATTTGCCCAACATGTTAATTTGCTGCGAGGTTTATGTCGTCTGCTAGGGCGGCTAGGGCAAGCGAACCACGGCACTGCACTGCAGTCTCATTTCAAAAACAACAATTGCTCGTCTGCACGCATAAGGCAGGCTGGTAATAAGTTTTATACATGGTAAGAACGTTCTTAACCCTACACGTTTTCGATTCCGATTGTTGTTGCCTTGAAATAATAATTCGGAAACCATTCATTTACTGAACTGATGCAGTCGTATTTTAGTGTAATCTAGTCTGCTACGTACCAAATGCTGTTCTAGTTCAGTGGTACGTTATCGGAATAACACTTGTGTTTTCTGTTTACTGCTGGGAATTGTATACTAACTCATCATTTGGTAATGTGGATAATAAGCTACGGCATAATTATGAGAAGATTCTTCGCAAGTCGAAACTGAAAAATAGACACAGCGGGTTCTATTTTTAGATAGTGGCAACTGTGGCACAGGCACATGCAATCTGTCAGAAAAAAACCACTTCTGCTTTAATTGAGAAGCAGGAATTTATAGTATTTTGGTATTGTGGAGAATATAAGCTACATGTCATTGATTAATTCTGAGGATGAGAGCACAGTCTCGCTTAGGCAAAGGGCGGAAGAATACGCTCTGTGGAAAAGTTAGCGCACTCCAAGAGTGCGCTAACAGTTTTAGCGCATCGCCATTAGCCAATCAACTGGTTCACATCAGTCATGTGACACCAGTACTTACTGACAATTATTATTATTATTATTATTATTATTATTATTATTATTATTATTATTATTATTATTATTATTAAAAAGGACGGAGTATTTCTTCTTCTTCTTCAGCGTTCGACGATGGCTGTGTCTAGATTCTTTGGCCCGTGATGTTGACGAAGTGGGCTGTGGACGGAGTATTAAAATGGGGGTACATTTACAGATGTTATGAACAGAAAATGTGAGAAAACAGGGTCTTATAAAAGGGAGGGAGTCTTTAATCGGAGGGACTTCAAAGGGAGTCCCACTGTAATACACTCACGCAATCTTACGGGCAGGATTTGTGATTAAAAAAAGAGTTGATCTGAACATGCAAATTGCAACAGTAAGTTTTTCAACGTCAACAGGAACTGTTCAATTTGAATCAAGACGGTCGATTTTGCCCTGACTTCAGGGCCTCAGGGGTAGGGTGCATTTGCCTGAACGAAATCGACAGTACCCATCCCGAAATTACTTACCATTCTGCACAGGCAGATTAAATCTCATCTTCACTCTCACCCCACGCAAGATGGGGGTATTATTGAATAGCGCTGTTAAACTTATCCAATCTCCTGCCAGTTTAAAGGTCCCCAGAACCGTTTTCTGTCTGAAGCGGGAACACAACCCTTCCTTATCGTTCCTCTCTCCTATCTCTGGCTGTCTCGCTCTGATTCTGTCTGTCTGTCTGTCTGTCTGTCTGTCTGTCTGTCTGTCTGTCTGTCTCTCTCTCTCTCTCTCTCTCTCTCTCTCTCTCTCTCTCTCTCTCTCTCTCTCTCTCTCTCTCTCCGCTTCCATTGTCTTCTCTTTGTCTTTGTTCGTCTTTGTCCGAGTCTGTCATCTTTTATATTTCTCATATATATATATGCAAATCTTGTTTGTCTCTTGCAGCTTGCCTCGCTCATTAATATTGTGATTATATGATCGCACGAAGCGGTCTTGACCGTTCTGTCTCTTTCTTTATGTTTGTCTGTCTGTACACTACATTGGGGTGTGCACGTTAAAGATCCCACGATTGACAAAAGGGTCTTTCCTGGCAAAATTGTATTGGCATAGATAAAAATGTCCACCAAAATACCCGTGTGACTTGGAATAATAAGCCGTGAAAAGTAGGATATGCGCCGAAATGGCTGCGATCTGCTGGCCGATGTAAATGCGTGATGTATTGTCAGTATAAAAAAATTCCATCTCACACGGCATAAATAAAATCCCTGCGCCTTGAATATGTGCGCGATATAAATTGCATAAGATAAAAATTTAAAAAAAAAATCCCTGCGCTTAGAACTGTACCCACGGAATACGCGCGATATAAGCCTCATATTGATTGATTGATTGATGTCTGCCTGTCTGTCTGTCTGTTTGTCTGTCTCTCCCTTCCTCTCTTTTTTTCTCTCTCTCTCTCTGAGTCCCTCCTTCTCCCTCTCTCTCTCTCTCTCTCCCTCAAACACACACACACATACACACACACACACACCGTGACACACACACACACACACACACGCACGCACACATACACACACACCGGCCCACACACACACACACTCAAACAACCCCTCTAACACACACACACAAACACACACTCACCCCTTCCCCCACCCCAACCCTACTTCCCACTCCCCACACCCCAGTCAGGTTACACACAGTGTCCAGCTCATCAAGCAAAACAAACGGCGTGAAGCACGTGCCGTGTATTTATGACCGGCCTGCATGAGCAGCGGACCGTTCCTGACACTGCCAGAGACCACCAGAGACCGGTCTCCAGGGCGAGAGACCACCTCTCTAACTGTTCTGGCCGCTGGCAGCAGGGTAAACAAACCCTCCCTCGTTAACACTATGATGGCCACGTGCCGTGACGATCGACCAATACAGGAAACGATTGACGATCACGGAAATCGAAGTCATAGTTTTAGGAGCTTGTTACACCAAGCAGCTTTGCTGCAGCCAACTTTCCGAACACAAAGCGAAACTAAGGTGCAAAAGTTGGGCACATGTCGCAAATCCGTTGACATGGTAAGTTATTTTTGCTACAAGCGGCGATAGCAGCCGCTGCGACGAAGTCTTCTCCGTCTATGTTGTTCAAGATAGAACATCCAAATCACACTCTTTTGATGCGTTGATACAACACGCCACTTCGTTGAATGTAACTGCCTTTGCACCAACACAGACAACGAGTGACGATCAAGAAAAACCAAATCGCACACGCTAAGGCGATTGTTACACGATATTGCTTCGTTGTGTGCAACTGTCCCTTCTATTTTCAGGTATTAAAAAGGACGGAGCAAATATATGAGCACTACAAAACACTGAAAATCTTGCCAAGACCGGGCAGTTGAATTTTTTTAGAAACTGCGACTGCGACACACACTGTGACTGCAAGGGGAATTTTAAAATATAATCGTGGTTTTTTTTTTTTTAAACAGACGCCTAAGAAGCTTAACAAAAAAACAAAACAACAAAACTAAACAAAGCAACAACAACAACAACAACAACAACAACAACAACAACAACAACAACGACGACGACGACGACAAGGAAGACGCGCTTCATACATCCAGTTGCAAGGCGTCAGGGTGTATCTAGCCCTGCACTGTATGGCTTTGCACGTAAAGTCATCAGCTTAGCTCCCAACGGGAATATCCGAAAACGTGTCTGCCTCCCATCCCCAATAGACAGGGTTTTCGAGTCCATGTAAATTGTAATTAGATCACACCATATAGATGAAAAAGGCAGCTTTGCGGAAAATGTATTCCATAGAATACTCTGGATTTTGTGCTGAACACTAATTTTGTTACACGCTATCAGGACGCTGTCACTGTCAGTTATACAGCTAAAAAGTTGGAAAGATTATCAAAAGAAGTCTTTTAACTCTTTCAAGTTGGGCAGGAGGGGCTTTAATTGAGATGAAAAAAGGGAATCTGGATTGTTTGGTTGTTCTTCTTGTTGTCGTCATCATCGTCGTCGTCGTTGTTTTTGTTTTGTTGTTGTTGTTTTCGTTGTAGTTGTTTTCGTTGTTGTTTTCGTCGTTGTTGTTTTCGTCGTCGTTGTTGTTGTTGTTTTCAAAGCTGTCGTCGTCGTCGTCGTTGTTGTTGTTGTTGTTGTTGTTGTTGTTAGACGTACGGTTCTATTGCGTTTCATATTAGGTCAGTAGGTGCAGCATGGGGCAATCACTGACACGATCAGTCATTCTTGTCATCATCGCCAGCAGCTGCTTCACAAGAAAGTTTATGATAATTATTGTCAGGTTCAGGCGGAGAGAGAGAAATGCATGGAGAACATCTGACACTCAAACGGACATACAGACAGAGAGTCATACAGAGAGAAAGACGCTCCACAGGCAGACGGAAAGAAAGACAGACAAACACACACACACACACACACACACACACACACACACACACACACACACACACACACACACCCACACATACACACATATCATACATACATACACACATACACTTACACACACACACACACACACACACACACACACACACACACACACACACACACACACACACATGACACAGACAGATGAAGAAACACACAGAAAATGTCATATTCAGTAGCTAGGGTAACAGCTATAGCCGACAGACATGGAAGAATGATGCTGTCAGAAACACAGAACAATATCTTGTTTATCGTCCTTCACTCGATAACATCTGCTGCACACACAAAATCCCTTCTCCGCACTGGTGAAATGTGTGGAAGAAGACTCGTGGTCTGTTCATTCTTAGAACAACGGCTGTCTTGATTATAATTATGTTGGAAGCAAAGGACACAAAAGCACACAAAGATTATGATAATACATTATACCTACCATGCACATACAAAACGTACACACTTTTGTTTCTAAGCAAACAATATATATGATAAAAGGAATCAGAATATAATATTTACCATGTGATAGATAGATAACATATTAACTTGATGCCTACTATGATATAATTATTATGACATTGTATTACCCGGATTTTCGAGCCATATGAAATGTTCGATCTCTTCCTCGTCACTATCCCCTCAAATAAAAACGCGTTGGGTCTACTTTTGTGAGCGAAACAAACCCACTGTATTTGCATGAGAAAAAGACAAGAATATGATTTCAAAACAAAACAAAACGAAACAAAGCAACAACAACAACAACAACAACAACAACAACAACAACAACAACAACAACAGAGCACACGGAAACACCAAATGATTGATACATATATTCTGCCTCCACCTTTCCGCCCCTCTTCATATCCGCAAAATAATAGCAACCCTATTCACATGTGGAAAAAGAAAAAGAATGGTGGAGGAAGCGAGTGTGATGTCGAAAACAGTAATAGCCATAGGAGAGAATGCAAAGAACACAGAATAGCGATATGAGAGAATATGACGAAAGCATCGTGGCGACAAGTGGATGGGTGAAGGGGGATGAACGACAGCGCTGATACTTTCTCTCAGCTGCGTGCAGAGAGATGGAGATGTTCCACACACAAATTGGGAACGTAGAGATCGGGGAGCTGATGCCAATACTGCTTTGTGTGACAAAACAAAGACAAAACAGCCTATATGAACAGTGTTCTGGGCAGACACTAACCCTCACAGACGTCGCACTGCCACAATTAGTGCCTTGCACCACAGGTATATGATCTACAAGTTCCTATCCCCCTTCATTGGCTATGTTAACGCCCGTTTTAACCGCTTGCCGCTTCCCATTATATAATAAACCGTCCTTAGAGCGTCGTCGTCCAGAACAAAATCTTCAAAATCTCCAAATTCGTTTAGAATTCTGGGTAGGGAATCCTTTCATGCAATGACATCTGCGCCTTCCTGCGATTGGTCAATGCATTTCAGAGCCACACTACAGCATAATGTCGGTCATGTTTGAAATGTATGCTACTTGAGATTGCTTTCCAAACTGATACGAAGTGAACAGGAGCATAGGGTTAGTTATCAACTGAACTTACCTCGAACAGTGAGATCGACAGCGTACAGTACTCAAATACGAACGGAGATACATTTAAGGAGATCAATTGGAAACTGTACTTTTTTATAATGTAAACAACAACAATATGCAAACTTAAACATCAATAACAGTAAAACCTTATATCAGATATATATCAGATCGATCAGAGATATAACAGTTGTCTCACCACTGCAGTGCATGCATACAGTTCGAGGTTGTTGTTTGTTCTCCCCGCCGCGAATCTCTCCGCCGCGGGTAATAACACTACACCGGCAACTGAGAAAAAGCTTTCACTGATAATGAGGTGTGATTGTTTCACCATTCAATGTATTATCAAAGCTCAACATCCTTGCCACTAACAGCAAGCATATGCTACTACCCTGCGGCATACGAGGGCAGGTTAAAACATCTTCAAACATCTCAGTCGAGTGTGTTGGTTGGTGCGGGCTGAACGCAGGCGTCATTAGTTTGAAGCTAGAAGGTGATATTTTCGGTAGAATTACTATGTTTTGATCAGTACTTTTGACGAATTGTTCACCCTGCAGTTCCTTCCTGCTTCCGATTGGCTGTAATATGCGCTTGCTCGTGTGTGCTCTACACACCTTAAAGGCACAGTAAGCCTCCCGTAAACCATCACAGATACGGTCAGGCTTTTACACACAGTACAAACACCCTTTCATTTAAACACTCACCGATTGAGAACATCCTAGGTGCCCTCCGTAAAGAGCAAACAATTTTCAAAGAATTTATTTTTGCGTGGTTTATCTTACCCCTGAGCCATCGTGAACCCGTGTGATCCAGTTTCCCTTTTTCACAATGTAGTCGTCAGTTAGTCATTTGAATGCGACTCGATGTCAGCTTATCTACAATAGCACGTTTTTATGCACGAAACAAACGGCTCTGGTTCACAAGAACTCTAGCGATGGCTTTTGACTGTTGAGAGGAACGGCGATATGCCGCATAAACCGTCGTCTGCTACGACCCTTGCGTGACCCTGCTTCCGGGCTTTTCTTTTTTCAAACTTTCACAACTTCGAATTGCACTGATCTTGTCTTGATGAAAACACGCTGTCAATTTATTATTTAGATTTTAAAAGTTAGGTCTAGCGCAAAAACGCACCACGGTCCAAAAACTTTCTGATTATCATCGATCCACGGCTATCGCCAGTTTAAGGGAAGTAACTCATTTTTGACCTGAGTTCAGGATGGGTCCAAAAAGTGTTCGAGACAATCTGCAAAATTAATTCTTTAAAAATTGCTCGCTCTTTACGTAGGGCACCTAGGATGTTCCCGTTTGGTGAGCGTTCAAATGGAAGGGTGTTTGTACTGTGTGTAAAAGCCTTACAGTATATGTGATGGTTTACGGGAGGCTTACTGTCCGGGCGTGATTTCCAGGATATTCATAACAGCCGTCCAGCACCAAAACGAGGCGCCATTGTTGTAAAGGGCCAAGTCCACGAAAATAAATTCTTTGAAAATTTCTCACGCTCGACAGAAAGCAGCCAGGATGTTTCCGTTCGGTGAGCGTTTGAATGGAAGTATGCTTGTACTGTATGTAGACGCTCGGGGAGCTCTGTGATGGTTTACGGGAGGCTTACTGTGCCTTTAAAGACACTCATATTTTTCTTTTTAGAATAGCAAATACACAATAATGCGAGGGCACTGGACATCAAAGTTAGCTTTGAGCGCAGAAAGGTGACAATGGAACGCCTGGTAGCTCAGTTGTTAGAGCACCGGACTTGTGAGCCTCTGCAGTCACAGATTGGAACTAAGTAAAGCCAGGAGGGAGACAAACCAACCTAATGTACCACGTGCGGTATTCATGTCCCATCCCGTGTCACAGCCGTGGCATGTAAAAAGACATCGGTCATTTTGCTGCAAGGTGGGTGCTTACACACACAACCCTGGGTAGCGCTACTTGTGCTGCTGCTGGCTTTCGGCAATGGGAGGAATTTTCCCGAATGTCCAAGCGATGGGATAAACAAAAGTAATGAAAATGTAAATGAAACATAGGCTACAAATCAATTGGAACGTGGACGAACCGTCAGCGACAGACTTACGCGTGCACACGGTTTTCCTCGCGGGCGCTTCTGCACTTCTGAAAGTTCGCGCTTTCATTGTGAAGATGCAACAGATTTTGTGATCAGGTTTTAGTAGGTGTCTGTCCACAAGACAAAGACAGCAGAGGACCAGCATTCAGATTTCACAGTTGTACAAACGGAGCAACACATAGTAAGTCGTGAACAAATAAACACAAACATCACCGAAGCTCTGGAGTTTTAGCCACAGGGAAACCTCAACGACGACGACGACGACGACGACGATGACGACAACATGGACAAATAATTATATCATAATGACGACAACAGCATCAACAAGAGTGATGAAATCAATAAAAACACCAATGATAACAAGACGAAGATGAAGACGGAGAAGAAGAAGAACAACAACAACGGCGACGACGACGATGACGATGATGATGATGTTGATGATTGGGATGATGATGATGATGATGATATAAAAACCACAAAAATGTTGAAATCAGAAAACAGCTTTTACCACCACCCAACTCGTTAAAATGACACCAACAACGACGACGACGACGACGACGATGACTACGATAACTACAACAACACCATAACAACAACAACAACAACAACAACAACAACACAAATTGACATCTGAAGAAAAACTAAAAATGACTACCAGGCAACTGGTTCAACTGACAAAAGCGATGACAATAAACCCCGGCTTTGTGTTGTCAACGGCAACGACATGTAGACGTGACGAGCCAGCACCAACTCCCTGGGACTTCCCTTGTCCGCTGCCCCGGTCAACACTGACGGTCCATCATGTACACAGCAACCGACGCCAGAATGTGTTTACAACAACAACAACAACAACAACAACATCAGCAGCAGCAGAAACAGAAACAGCAACAACAACTACAGAGCAACAACAACGACAACAACAATAACAGCAGCAACAACAACAACAACAGAGCAACGACAACAGCACCAAAAACAATAACAACAACGACGACGACGACGACAACAACAACAGCAACAAAAACAATAACAACAACAACACAAACAAAAAAAACAGCAACAACAACAACAACAGAACAACAAAAACAACAACAACAACAACAACAACAAAAACAGAGCAACGACGACAACAAACAACAACAACAACAGCAACAATAACAACAATAGAGCAACAACAAAAACAACAACAACTGAACAAAAGACCCTGAACACAATTAATGACATGTATACAGACGACACATACTTAATTTTCTGTCTTCCAGAGGTCTTTTTCAAAATCTAGTTCTGAACGTGCAAACCACATAAAATTGAGAGAGAGAAAAAAAGAATACTAATTATTTCTCCCCTTTTAGCAGTTAACCTACCGTATATCTTGAGACTAACAACATGAATTTCCCCCAACTCCTCACTTTCCCCCTCCTTACCTCCTCCAGCCTTTGCTTCCTCCTCCTAATCAATAAACATAATAAATAAACATTCATAATAAATGAATATAACCCTCCCTATCAATAAACAACCCTCATGTATTACAACACTCTTCTTCCTCCTCGCTCCAACTCCAAGCAAACAGCCCACCACCAACACCAACCACCCACTCCCGTTACCACCCATCAACACAAACCAGACGCAGGCTGAGCAGCAACAACAGGCAGACGACAGGTACTAAAGGGTAAGGAGCACAACAATAAAGGTTGTCGTCCGAGTGATGGGGAGCTTTTTGTGAGCTAGTAATAAGTGAGACACGATAGTAAATCCCTGACTTCAAAGAGACGGAGACCTAGGGGGGGTCGTCTGGCTTGTCATCGTCGCAATTTTAAAAGTCTAATAGTTTTGAACTTCTTCCTTGTTCCCCTCCGGGGGTAGGCCTGATTGTTTTCTGTTGTCCTGTACAGAAAGAAAGAAAGAAACAAAGACAGATAAGATTAAAGAGAAACTAAAGAAAGAATGTTAGATAAACAACAACAACAACAAAAACAAAATGTCGCTGAAATTGTTATTAAAAAGCTTGAAGTTGCTTATGTCCGTTGAATTTTACTTAGCAGTTGGCGTCTTTTTTATGTCACGCGCGCATGCACGCACGCACGTACGCACGTGCAGAGAAACGACACACACACACACATGACAACGGCCAATCCGCTTCAGACGCACTGTTGGTTTGATGTTGCCGGGACCTCGCAGTCTGTATTATTCTTGTTGATCTTCGAGAAATTCCAAAGTAACCTCAATGTTCTCACTTCGGGGAAATTCTTCTTGGCATGCTGTTCTTTTCTGACTATGCTCAAGTCTTGCAAAAACAACACAATGATTATTTGAAGCTGGAGAACTAAACTAAATTTATATTTATGATGTTGGGGCCAACGTTTCAAAGCGTTACTTACTCGTGAGAACACTGTCTCGGTGTCACGAGAGTTCGAAGCTTTTGTCACGTGCAAGATTCACCGTACGGTGAACCTGTTCTCTTTCCAAGCGACGGGTCATGCAAGTGCTTGTGTGGGAGACAAAGAGACGAACAATAGAGATAAAAACAAAGACTCTTTTCTCATCTGAGAATGACTGCAGCAATTTACGTGGGGTTGGCTGGGGTACGGGCATGCATTTCATATTAGTTGCTGATGTTTAGAGAGCATGATGCATGAACAATGTTGGCGTCTGCTTTCAGACCAACGGCACTACATTATGCTATTCTAATTGGCTATTTTTGTCCCCAGTACGAGTCACTACTTGGGACATGAGGTGTTGATGCGCTAGAGGCACTACATTAGGACCAAGTGCTGCTTATAATATAGCCGATTTTCAACCGACTTATGTCGGCGAGAGGTCGATAGGGAAAATTGGCGTCACAAATCATCAGAACATTTTAATTGTTAACCCTTGAACTCTCGGCAGACTTAAAACCACAGATGAGCACTTTTCTTGCAATGACCTTTCCTGGGCCCGTATGCTTATGGGGGAAGTTCGCGACAACTCCCGAAGTTTTGAGTGACATCGGAAGTACTTGCCTCACTTTCGTATGCATGGGCCGGAAAAAGGGTTTACCTCGAAGCAAAGCGAGGAAGTAACTCAGGGTATTTTGCGACTACTTCTAAAGTTTTGAGTGACATCGGAAGTACATCCTCACTTTCGCATGCATGGGACGAAAAAAGAGTTTACTTTGGAAGCTAACGAGGAAGTAAATGAGGGTAAATGTACTACAGCCAGACCCAGTAGTAAACACGCTACTTCCACAGTTTCTCAGTGCAAAAAGGCAGGGCTTTTCTTCAGTTTTTCATGTCAAACCGAGCTGACGCTACAAAAGAGAGAAAATAGAGGGAAAAGTCGTATCTTCTGCATGCATTTCGTGCAAATTTCCCTGAATACAAACCTGAGTTGCCAGCTTTGACTTTTGTTTGTTGATCTGGGTCATTGGCCACCACTCTTTCATTCCCGCTTATACGAGGGGGTTACTGTGTTTCTATGAAAATGGGCGTCGTTGTGTGCATGTGTGAGTGTGTGTGTGTGTGTGTGTTTGTGTGCGTGCGTGCGTGTGTTTGTGTGCGTGTGCGTGTGTGTGTGTGTGTGTGTGTGTGTTCGAGTGTTTAAGTGTAAGTTTCTGCTATTTTTTTTGTCATTGCTTTATCTGTGTGTGTGTGTGTGTGTGTGTGTGTGTGTGTGTGTGTGTGTGTGTGTGTGTGTGTGTGTGTGTGTGTGTGTGTATGTATTTGTGCGAGTGCCTGTCTGCCTGTGTGTGCGTGCGTGCGGGTATAATTGTGCGTCTGTTCCTTCATACGTTTGTTTGCGTGTTCGCGCGTGCCGTGTGTGTGTGTGTGTGTGTGTGTGTGTGTGTGTCACGGTTTGTGTGTGTGTGTGTGTTTGTGTGTGTGTGTTTGTGTGTGTGTGTTTGTGTGTGTGTGTGTGTGTGTGTGTGTGTGTTTTCGATGTTATGTGTGTGTTCGACGGTGTGTGTGTGTTCGACGGTGTGTGTGTGTTCGTCGGTGTGTGTGTGTTCGACGGTGTGTGTGTGTGTGTGTGTGTGTGTGTGTGTGTGTGTGTGTGTGTGTGTGTGTGTGTGTGTGTGTGTGTGTGTTCGACGTTATGTGTGTGTTCGACGGTGTGTGTGTGTGTGTGTGTGTCATGTATGTGTGTGTGTGTGTGTGTGTGTGTGTGTGTGTGTGTGTGTGTGTGTGTGTGTACCCACTCCCCACACTATGATGAGCTGACTATATTTGCGCCTTGATATTTTATTCATGTTCTTACGTTTTATGCTGTTTATTGTGATTCACCACACCCGAGTTTATCGTAATTGAGATAATAAAGTGTTCTATGTCTATGTATTATGTCTAATACACATGCACACACGCACGTAGGCTACAAAAATCCAATCTTGACTTTGAACTTTATATAAACATACATCCTCTTCACAATTAACGAGGACAAACGTAATTTACAAACACCTAAGTACAACAATTTTTCTGTTTTAAAAATTCGGACACACATTTTCTCAAATAATATGAAATTCGCTGAACTTATCTTCTTTTCACTACACCTTATAATTATCTTGATTCCCAAAAAATGGAATTCTGCCTTTTTAAATTTACCAGTAACACAAACATTCGCTCTGACCAAACTATTTTTGTCCAGCAGTTTTACCGATACACAATCATTAAAAAAACACTACAAAAAGAGTTTTAAGTTAACCGACTTCGCTACCACATAAACAACCTTTTTTATTGTCCCCAACATTCTGGTCAACGAAATCATTATTATAGACAGTCATTCTATTTAAGGACAATCATCACAGCTTTCGTTCAACCAGTTAAAAACAACAATTATAGTAAAAGCTACAGCGCGATCAACGTTTGCCCATTTACGAACTCGCGATGAGATTTGTTTCTTCTGGTCACCAAGCCTACTGTTTACAAACGCATGCGCACTAATTGGGATTCCCCCAATTTTCTCGACCTTGACCTCAGAACTCTCGAAGCCACTACTTCGGCGTTCAATTTAGCTCGTGCATACCGAGTAGCTGGCAACTTTGCTTTCGAAGTTCCCACTTCCAATGTCAAGGGCCTCTCGCTTGACATAATTATACGACGATATCGCATCTCAAGGGTCCTTACCCATCCAAAAGAAACCTCCAGCGCATACTACAATTGCAGGACATTCCGTTTTTAAAGGCAGCTCATTGGGAAATGATCTCAGACACAATATCGAAGACGTGAAATGCGTCAATCGAGCAACTGTCGTAACTTGGCTACAATGAGACGGTCTCCTACCTTGCACCATAGACACGGACTGTGACATTCTTGTTTAATTTAGGTGAAATGCTTAAAACAGAGTGACTCAAAAGCGACAGTTCGATCAGTTACTGACCGAAAAAAACGTGCTCGAGTCATTCGGCGAAGGTGGCGAGCTTTCAAACCAGCACGACTGAATAACTCAGAATGCCTTTTTTCATCATGCCTCTATTCTACACGAGTAACATAGTGCAGTGGTAACGGTTCCGGACTCTCGTTCATTCGCTCCGGGTTCAAGTTCCGCCGGGAGCTATATATTTTTTTATTATTAATCTTTTCCTTTTTAAGCCTCCGCAATTGCATTCCGGCTGCAAAAACCGGGTTTTGCCTCTGTGTTAATTTTATTCATTTGCTAAAGAAACCTTCCTATGCTTTGAAAAAATCATATCATGTCTTGACTTTCAACTGTACGCGCGTGTGTATATATGTGTGTCACTACGGTGAGTGTGTGTGTGTGTGTGTGTGTGTGTGTGTGTGTGTATGTGTGTGTGTGGGTGTGTGTGTGTGTGACGTGTCACTTGTGTCATCATAGTTTCAGTGTGTGTATGTGTGTAGATTGAGAGAGAATGAGAGAAAGTGAGAGAGAGTGAGTGTGTGGTTATTTGTTTGTGACTGTGTGCGTACGTGTATGGGTGCGTGTGTGTGTGGGACGGTGTGTGTTTATGTGTGCCGTCAGTGTCACTTGTGTCATAGTGTCAGTATGTGCATGAGTGTACGTTTGTCTGTGTGTGCATGTGTCGTAAGAGAGAGAGAGAGAGAGAGAGAGAGAGAGAGAGAGAGAGAGAGAGACTGAACTTTATTACAAAAGGATAAAGGTTTTAGGCAAAGCCTAGAGAGAGAGAGAGAGAGCGACACTTCTTTGGCAATTTTGGACCAGACAGCGTCTTTATGTTTAACAGTTAGACTGTTCTGTAAACTTGGTGTTTACTGTGTTTTTTCTAATTAACTGTTCTGAAATTTGGACAGAATAACCGTTCTTTCGTAAAACACTTCTGTCAAGAGTACAGCAATTTCACCATCTGAAAAAGGAGCAGAACGCCCCTCCGTGTCAACTTTCTTTTTGAGCGGCACACGTGCCTTGCCATTTTCGTTGACTGCCATGTTGATAGAAACGTGCGCATGCGTATTAGTAAGGATTCCCCCAATTTCCCCGACCTTGACCTTAATACTCTCGCTGTCACTACTTTGGCGTTCAAGTCAGTTCATGTATTGTGAACAGTTAGAAAGTTGACTTCGGGAGTTCTCACTTCGAAAAGAGGCCTCTACTTCCAGTGTTTCTTACTTCTAGTTCATGCATACGGGCCCTGATGCTCACTCTCTCTCTCTCTCTCTCTCTCGTTGGCTAACTTTCGCTGACTGTGTGCGCGCTCTTCTATTTGCTCACTTTGTAAAACTACAGGGTTATAGGCGGGGTAATAAGCCGCCTGAAAATCGGCTAGCCACTTCAGTTATTAAGTCGGCAACACCTTTTCAACGATTGCAGATTGCTTTAAATAAAAGAAAATTGGCCATGTGAACACAGCATTAGTTACGTCAACAACGGAATTTCTCGAAACAACTCATGCTTTCTGGGTTGGTTCACTGGTTGTTTGGTTGGCTACTAATCAGTAGG
>NC_090250.1:27736649-27741649 GCF_037325665.1 Littorina saxatilis | reverse complement strand
AAGGGTACCTTTTTACGTTAAGCTTTAAACCGTTTAAATGGTGCACACCAGTTCAGAAGGAGGGAAAAGGCTCTTTGTGAAGGTCTGAATAAAAAGGGTACCTTTTTACGTTAAGCTTTAAACCGTTTAAATGGTGCACACCAGTTCAGAAGGAGGGAAAAGGCTCTTTGTGAAGGTCTGAATAAAAAGGGTACCTTAAGTCGAAAGTTTCATTTTTCATGGAGACGAGGGAACTGTCGGATTGGACATTCAATCTGGTGACAACAGCAGTTATACCCCAAAATAAGATGCTCTGCTCCTCAGTATTGTTAAGTCAGTACCTGTTAAGGGAACAGTTTAACTTACCTTCACAACAGTGTAAACTATCTCGCAAATCGCCAATAGTTCGTAACTGCATGGGACACCTGTGTCGCCTGCAACATTAAATTAGTTTATTTGTTTTTAGATTTAGTCTAAATCAACGAATTTGCTCCTTCCAGCCCGAAAACATTTGTGGTGAATTTGCATTGTTATTATTTTTACTACTACTATTATGAATATATTATCATACTCGTTGCTTTTTCAAATATAGAAAAGTTCGCTTTTGCACGCATTTCAAAATCGATATTTAAAAAATAATTCGTGTAAATCTGATTCAACAAACCATGTAGTGTTTTGTTTATTCTACACTAGCATTCAGGGTCCGCCCTCGCCCGGTGTGGTCTCAAAAGCATTGTAAGGCATGTGGTGCCTACTGACAGTGACACCATATATTCAATTCCTACTTACATGGTTTTTATGGAATGAGTTACCTCCCTTTCTTAAAGGTGGTCGTCTACATATTTGCTTTTTTTTCAATAATCTTATGGTTAGATTTCGCTAAAAAGTTATGTCAGATGATAAATGAACCATGGGGAAAAAAGTTATAGAAAAAAACATATGTAAAAAAAAGATTTTATTTTTGGGTAGCGTGACTCACGCTTCCAATATTTTGTTTTCTGTTTGCTGAGAACATGTGCTTTGCCTAGAAATACTGACCAATCAAATTCATGTCACTATGCTTATAGCCACGCCCAAACAAGTGCAGCAACAGTTTAACACTGGAGCGCTGTCCACGCTTTTTTTTTAAAAGCACGAAATGCACGGGATTTGAGAAGAGTTTTGCGCTTGGCATTTTCCAAATAAGGATGTCATACTATGAGTACTACGCTGGAATACTACAATGGATTTTCAAACGGCTACACTGGCTTGGTCTTTCCTGATCGAAAGGGGGTGTATTGTTGATATTTGTAGATAATAGACTCTGCATTTTAATGGTCAAATGGCGATTTCGGTATAAAAATGTAGACAAGGACCTTTAAGAAAATTCCAGATAATTGACCAGCAGGTTCAACTGATCATGCTACACACCCTGAGGTGCGGTGTGTTGGTATGATATGAGTTACCTCCTGTCCATGGAAAACAAAGCAAGAGTTACCTCCCTTAGCTTCTAGAAATTTCTGAAACTGTCCAGTTAATTTGTGTCTTCATATCTTCTCCTTACAAGAGCCATACAGAGTCTCTAATATCACTGGCATTATGTGCTTGCTACAGGTGAACACCAGGCACTGGACTGGCCTCGCACTATACAGGCTGTATTCAATAAAGGGGAGGTCCATCATCTGAGAAAGGAAACAATGAATCAAGAAACTAAAACCCAGGTGCACATCTGCGGCTCCTAGGCAGTGTGCATGCACACTTTCTTGTTCCTACCTCTTGCCATCTCTGAGGTATGGCGACCACAGACACACACACACACACACACACACACACACACACACACACACACACACACACACACACTTACATCCATTCTTATATATATAGTAGATACTGTACTTGCGTGTCTTTTGCTCCAAACGTCCCTCAGTCGAAGCGCCTAAATTGAAGACGTGTCTTATGGAACCTCGACCTCTTCCAAAGCCTCTTGAAATCTTTGACATCAAAGCAAAAATACGTCATTCTAGAAAGTATAGCGTTACGTGTACGCTCTCAACATTCTTTCAGGGTAAACAACAAGCGCAAAAGCGATCCCAGAATGACTCGGTGACTTTGTCACCATGAGTAGTGGAAAGTTAGTTCTCTGCCAGACAAGTTTGACACGACCCCATTTACATGATATACCCACCAGTGAAGTGAACGATATTAGAGACATCCAGATTTGCCTTCGTCAAAAGTTCGTGAGTTCCGATGTTCGCGAGTTTGTTGAAGTGGTGACGTCACATCCCGTCACGGTCACCACTTTCTAATTTCGGTCCAGATCTACGCGAAGTTCTTCGTGCGTTCGTCTGTTTTTCGAAACAGTGATGACGAGTAGTGTTATATATGACGAGTCTTTTTTATCGGAATATTCCAGACATCTGAATATGCTGGGTACACAAGCAACACTGAATTTTTTTTGGATTTTTAGATTCATTCCTGTAAAATCTCCCAACTCTAAAACAAATAGGTCTAGTCTAGTGGAAACAAGTGTCTTGTGCAAGAGATCAAGGGAGATAATTGGCAGGATATGTCGCCCGTCGACTCAAGTTCTGAGTTTTGTGTGGGTATCCGTGTTCATGCACTAGGCCTCCAAAATGAACAGTTTACATATGCATAGTCCACAGAAGCGTCGTACAGATATTAAACTTTAACACTGCGCACATAAAACATATTTTTAACATTATGAAAAGGACTAAAAGAACTCACGAAGATTGCTGATTGAGGTTCGTCAAACATGCCTTTTTCACCACGCAGATCCCGATCTTCGGCAAGCAGTGGTGAGCGCCAAAAACCAAGCGCATGCGCATTGAGGCACAAAGTTAAAAATAGAGAGGAAATCCCCACCACCGACGAATGTTCGTCTGACGAAGGTTGAATTTGGATGTCCCTATTGTTATGTCATGGGTGGTCTCTGTCACGTATATAGGTGCAATAAGAATACATTAAGGAGGGTGTTTTAAACTTGCGATGGAGCTTTGACCACAGAAAAACACCGTCACAATGCATAGGACTCACACATTTAAAAAAAAACCAGGACGACACAGGAGCAAGAAAAACCAATTATACTTATGTAGCCAAGTGCTAAACTGGCTACTAATTCGTTATAATGATTTTATGTCATTCCTGTCTTGTGTAAGTTAAATTTGTATATGCTCTGACACCTGGCGGTCGTAAACTCGCTCAGTCGGCTGTGTCCACCGATGTTTTCCTTTGACGTCAAGCCGCCCTCCCAGAGAAAGACGCCGGGGTACCTTGGGCCCCAGGTGGTCGTTATGCAATGTGCCGCCAGACTGTCTGGACTCGGCGTTTTGTCAAGTGGGTGTCATTTCTTTTGACAGGGTAGATCATAGAAGATGCCAGGTGGCTTGGAGGTTTTAGTCTCCCCCTTTTCTTGTCTTTACTGACCAATGAGAAATAATGTCAGTTTTGTTAGCTAACTCTTGATTGGTGGCTTTTGACGCCACCCATCCCCATTTACATGATAGCATTTGAGATTTTGGGAGAGAACTGAGAACTATCTCGGAGAGAGAGAACTGAGAACTATCTCGGAGAGAGAGGACGTACTCGTTTTGTACTTTGTTATCATGGAGACATACTGATGTAGATTGCATTGTACTATTGGTGTGGCCTCCCGGCCTTCGGGCTGGGAGCTGTGTTGGTGAGGAGAAGAGAAAATAGAAAATAAAGAGAAATGTGAATCGACAGACATGGTTTTCCAGTTTCATGTTGCATCAAGTGACTCGTCGGTCTGTGCCAGTGAACTCTTGTCTATCATTCTCTACATGTGAGTGAAAGTCCATTACGAGAGCAAGTGATGTTCGTTCAGTGCAAGACACTAAAGAGGCACCCACATGGTGTACTCCTGAACTTCGGGGTTTACTTCTACTAGGTGACTACATTCACCCAACTACTACATCAAGAGGCTACAACCAAATATTATCCTCTTCCTTCCACCCCATCACAAATGGCGCTGCGAGCAGGGTCGTGTTTTGCACAGAATGGACTTTTCTTGTGACTCGTTTTCCATCATGGAGTACGGTAAATCTTGCTGGTGCGACCGACACCGGAATCCTGACGTCTGCCTGGAAGATATTCAACCATGGTCAACATAGTCTGCTTCTACCTGTTCCTGCGGACCATGCCTGTCTTCAACCTGTTTTGCATCGGCGATTCCTGTTTGTTTACCCGTGTGCTGTTTCCTGATTCCGAAGTGTTACCTACGTTATTTCATCTTAGTGATTATCTCGTAATATCGACGAAGTGTTATTTTGCGGTTGTGTGACCTTGATGGAACTGTGTGGTGCCCATTTGGTGAGTGTGACTATAGCCCTTATTCAACGGACTGTGTATGACGGTGTAGAGAGCCTGCAGGGGAGAGATGTAGCCAAGTGCTAAACTGGCTACTAATTCGTTATAATGATTTTATGTCATTCCTGTCTTGTGTAAGTTAAATTTGTATATGCTCTGACACCTGGCGGTCGTAAACTCGCTCAGTCGGCTGTGTCCACCGATGTTTTCCTTTGACGTCAAGCCGCCCTCCCAGAGAAAGACGCCGTACCTTGGGCCCCAGGTGGTCGTTATGCAATGTGCCGCCAGACTGTCTGGACTCGGCGTTTTGTCAAGTGGGTGTCATTTCTTTTGACAGGGTAGATCATAGAAGATGCCAGGTGGCTTGGAGGTTTTAGTCTCTTACCCCACCCCCCCCCTTTTCTTGACTTTACTGACCAATGGGAAATGATGTCAGTTTTGTTAGCTAACTCTTGATTGGTGGCTTTTGACGCCACCCATCCCCATTTACATGATAGCATTTGAGATTTGAAGAGAACTGAGAACTATCTCGGAGGGAGAGAACTCAGAACTATCTCGGAGAGAGAGGACGTACTCGTTTTGTACTTTGTTATCATGGAGACATACTGATGTAGATTGCATTGTACTATTGGTGTGGCCTCCCGGCCTTCGGGCTGGGAGCTGTGTTGGTGAGGAGAAGAGAAAATAGAAAA
>NC_090250.1:27726649-27731649 GCF_037325665.1 Littorina saxatilis | reverse complement strand
GAACTGCACATGGGATGTAGAATGAGTGTTGACTCGGTTATCAGAGCAAATTTGTATCCTTGGTGTGGTGAACTAATCTGATCGATTCTAATCATTACATAGTTGCTTAATTAATGGAAAATTAATCAGTATGACAATGAAACCAAATTAGCCCGAAGAATCAAAATGACAGAAAAAATGAAATGAAAATCTAACTTGTTTTCTACATGTCCCCATATGCAGCTGTGAAACTAACTCTGCAAAATGGATTCGACCTTGTTTTAGCTTAGACGAACAGTTTAATACTGTAAAAAAAGAACACGGAATATATTTCCTGGAGCTCATTTACTTCCAGAATTTTGTTCATGGATTTTTGTCATCACATTTATCACAGAAAACGTGTACAAATATTAAACGGTTCCCAACGAAAGTTGCGAGATTCACCTCCCGTGCTAGCTGGTGAGAAGAACCGTTTTTGTCTGTAATGAGCGTGTCACATTATCGCTGGGGTGTTGACTAAATGCACAGTGGGACCCCCTTTTAAGACCTCCACAAATGTGACCCTCCACCACGGAATGAGTCGCATGTCACCTTTGCATGATTTTCATATTTTTACATTTTCCAAAAGAGTTGTGTATGCTCTATCCAGTGGTGAAACCCGTTTTAAAAAAAGAGCAAAAACTGTTTGAGTTATAAGCCTGTGACTAAGGTGACCCTCACACTGTTACCAGACACTCCCCGGACTTGTATTAAGCCTAGCGCAGAACCGCGCGAGGTGACATGCGACTCATTTTGTGGTGGAGGGTCACAATTAAAGACATCCTCCTTTGTCAGACCTTACTTTTCCAGATTCTCTGTTCATAACCTCTGTGACTGTACCCCCAATTTAAGACTTCCTCCTTTTTAAGACCTGATTTTCTCAGATTTTTGGAGGTCTTAAAAAAAGGGGTTCGACTGTATAACACTTGTCGTTTGGCAATCATGTCATTTGTTCACGGTTTGCTGAATTCACAGATGATGGGTAAAAGCAGCCTCGTCACGCTTTACAGCTTTTAGTAATGCCTCTTATGATGGAACAAAAAGGCGTGTTGGTGTAAAAATGTCAGAAGTCCCATGCTGCTTGACATTAAAATCCATGCCTAATGTCTGTCTGCATGCTTGGCATGTTAAACCATGCGTGCTGCGAAGGCTTAGTCTGTTTCCGAGTCGGTGGCATCTGTCCTGTCGGGAGTTTCTGAGCTAAGAAAAGCTCCCGCCGTCAAACCTGTTTTACTATCATTTTTGTATTGTACAAAGAGGAAGAACAGCACGTTGGCAGTGTTGCCAAATATCGTGTCTTTCTGTTCTTCGCTCTCAGAGATGCATGTGTATATCCATCTGTCCATAAATGTGTTAAAGGCACACTCCTTCTCTTGTAAACTTCTTCTTCTTCTTTGTTCATGGGCTGAAACTCCCACGTTCACTCATGTTTTAGCACGAGTGGAGTTGTACGTGTATGACCGTTTTTACCCCGCCATTTAGGCAGCGATACGCCGCTTTCGGAGGAAGCATGCTGGGTATTTTCGTATTTCTATAACCCACCGAACTCTAACATGACTTACAGGATCTTTTCCGTGCGCACTTGGTTTTCTGCTTGCGAGTACACACGAAGGGGGATAAAGCACTGGCTGAGGTCTGCACATAAGTTGACCTGGGCATGGGAGATCGTAAAATCTCCACCCTTAACCCACCAGGCGGCAGCGGCCGGGAATTGAACTCACGACCTTCCGATTAGGAGGCCGATGTCTTGCCACTACGCCACTGCGCCCGTCAGCTCTTTAAACAGTTGGGCTCACAATCTCAGGTCTGGTTAGACTTGTACTTGGGATCAGACCATCCCTCCACCTGGCCACATACCACAAGATCAAAACCCTGACTGCTTGCTGTGGTCAGTTTGAATTTCGTGATGAATGAACTCTTAAAAAGTCACCAGTGGCGTTTATTTAATAAGTTTATTACACAGTTCCCACAGTGCAAGGGGAGCACCCAAGCTGTTCATGTTTGGCGTGTGAACAAGTGGTGAGATTGTCTTATTTGACGTAAAAGCCTCGCCAAAGAAAGGTGGTGACCTGAACTGTTTGCACGGGCCGCGGGAACAATTGTGACCCTCCACGACGGTATGAGTCGCATATCACCTTTGCATGGTTTTCATATTTTTACATTTCGCTACAGAGGTTTTTTTATGCTCTATCCAGTGGTGAATACCGTTTTAAAAAAGAGCGAACACTGTTTGAGTTATAAGCCTGTGACTAAGGTGACCCTCACACTGTTACCAGACACTCCCCGGACTTATAACCTGCCCTGTTATATAGTGCTATATGTCTTATGTAAAAACAATGTCCTGTTTGTATTATTGTTATGTACCACGCCTGAATTTCTCTATGAGATAATAAAGTATTCTTATTCTTATTCTTATTCTTATTCTTATTCTTATTCTTATTAAGCCCAGCGCAGAACCGCGCGAGGTGACATGCGACTCATTTCGTGGTGGAGGGTCACAATTGTGCCTTTAAATATATCTTCATGTTCATTGATTCATGTTCACCACACCATACAATTCAGCAAGTGCACTCTGTAATGAAAGCAGTCATGGCAGGCTGCAGATTTTTGTCAAGTTGGAAAATAAACACATGAAATATATAGGGTCAACAATTTTTAATAAAAATATGTCCAACGCTTGATGGTGGTAATGTTAAAAGAAAGTATACAGTTTGAATGCAGATGCTTGACACAAGAGTGAAACCGCCGCTCCCCCCCCCCCCCCATTTTTTTGGTTTAAATCAAAAATTAAAAATAAATGACATGCCTCCTGGAAGGAAATGTGCGAATAACGGAGGTACAAAACGCACGAAGAGCTTTGCCTGTTAATTCTTAGGTCGTCATTTGCAGTTCACGCACCGCAAGGTCCGATCATAATTACGCCGCAATCAAAATCGTTGGACAGCTGTTTAAACTGATTTGTTGTGACAAGTCGCAGCACAAACCTCCCTTAAACACGACCAGCAATTGAATTACATACACCGCGGCCCCTGAGATCGCCCATTCACCATGCTTCCATTCACTCGAGACCGCAGCAAAAATCATCTGCAAACTGCAGGAGGTTGCTGATTTCATTCCGAAAAAAAAGACATTGGAGAGGAGAGAGGGTGGGAAGAGACGGGGGAAAGGGGGAGTAAGAGAGAAAGATATAGTGGAAAGCGAGAGAGAGCGAGGGAGAGAGCGAGAGAGAGAGAGAGAGACAGAGAGAGAGACAGAGAGAGTGAGAGAGAGAACGAGAGAGAGAGAGAGAGCGAGAGAGAGAGAGAGAAAGAGAGAGTGAGAGAGAGAACGAGAGAGAGAGAGAGAGAAAGAGAGAGAGAGAGACAGAGAGACTGAGAGAGAACGAGAGAGAGAGAGGGAGAGAGAGAGAGACAGAGAGACAGAGAGACAGAGAGAGAGAGAGAGAGAGAGAGAGAGAGAGAGAGACAGAGACAGAAAGACAGAGAGAGCGAGAGAGAGAGAGGGATCGAGAGAGACAGAGAGAGAGACAGAGACAGAGAGAGAGAGCGAGAGAGAGAGAGGGAGAGAGAGAGAGAGAGAGAGAGAGGGGGGGGGGGATGTGGGAGAGAGAGAGGTGGGTGGGAGGAATCAAAAACCGGTATGGCTTCATGATTTGGTTTTGATGAGAACGAACAAAAAAATGGCATCGCTTAACGATCTGGTTCTGACCGGGCAGAAAGAAATGGAAATAGGAGAAAGTGTTTAAAATGCGTGAGAGAGAGAGAGAGAGAGAGAGAGAGAGAGAGAGAGAGAGAGAGAGAGAGAGACTCAGAGAGACAGAGACTGAGAGACAGAGAGACAGAGACAGAGAGACAGAGAGACAGAGAGACAGAGACAGAGACAGAGACAGAGAGAGAGAGACAGACAGAGAGAGACAGAGACAGAGAGACACAGGGAGAAAGAACCAGAGACAGAACCAGAGACAGAGAGACAGAGAGAGAGACATGACGTGACCCGCTGATTTTCTTGTGAACATGACAAAGGTTGATGATTCGGTTTTGTCAGTTGCGCAAAATCAATCAGCAAGGGTCTTTCGTGAAGCACCATTTGACATGCAGGTTACGCAGGAATAATAAGACGCCTCTGCTTCCTTTGTCTCTTTTTTAAGGGAAATGAAGGGCTGTTGGCGTTCGGCTGAGGGTGGGGTGGTGGTGGATGAGGTGAGTGTGGGTGTGAGGGTTGGGTTTGGGAAGCGGATGGGGGCTGTTTGTTGAACGAGAGACCAGAGGCCTGCATAATTGTCTCGCTCTGCATCATAATTGTTTTCGTCATACGCTGGGCGCAGTTTGCTGGAGTTTGCCGCCTTGTTGATCGTTGTCTATTGGCGTGAACTACAGGAGAAGGGTATTTCAGTGTCCATGCAAGTGAACGCTGCGGGTGGTCTTTCTCTTTGTGTTTCTGTCTGTGATCTGTCTGGTTGGCTGTCTGGCTGGCACATTATTTGAACTCACACATTAGTGCAACATAAAAAGTGATGAATGTGTTCATCAATTCATTTAAACTTACGGACAATTCAATCAAAATGCTGTGATGTATTTTTTTTTATCTGTATGTACAGTTCTAATATGTAAAGTTTGCTCTGATAGTTCTTTGATTATATTTGTTCTGTTCCACTGAAGTTTACCCTTTCTAAGGGCGAGGGCTGGATGTAAAAAAAGCATATGTTCTTCCTTATCTATTACCCTCGATAATTAAGATTTGATCTTGTCTTGTCTTGTTTTGTCTGTCTGGCTGGCGGGTTCGCTAATTTGCTCTAATTAGGCCCAACGGGTAACTAAAGAGAGAAGGACTACCCAACACAAAATGAAACTTCTTTGCAAGAAAACAAGCTTGTTATCAACATGAAACAAAAAGAGGTCCGTATTAGGCAACCTTCCCCCATCTTTGTACATTATCACAAAATGAAATCTTTCTTTTCAGTATCTGCTATATAGTCATTCACC
>NC_090250.1:27694149-27721649 GCF_037325665.1 Littorina saxatilis | reverse complement strand
GGACTGTGTCTGGCATGGAAGTAAATGATATACAAAGTCATTGTGTCCATGGTTTTCTTTTTCTTTTTACATTCAGTCAATATTTAACTGAATGTACTGCGGTAGACCTGGAATGGAGAGGAACGTGAAGGTGTGTGTGTGTGTGTGTGTGTGTGTGTGTGTGTGTGTGTGTGTGTGTGTGTGTGTGTGTGTGTGTGTGTGTGTGTGTGTGTGTGTGTGTGCACCGATTATCAGTTAACTACTGGACAGATGTTTATGAAACTTTAAATGTGTAAATTCTCCCAGATGACATCCCCACAAGCTTTTTATCATTTTGTTTAGATAAATGTCTTTGATGACGTCACATCCGTCCGTACACAAATAGTTGAGGCGGTACTGTGGCAGCCGCATTTTACAATCAATTTTGGTCAAGCATTCTTTGCATCGGTCCGGACTATGGGCTTGCATTTCAGCTCAAAAACTTGGGGACAAAATTGCAGTAACACAAAAGTGCTTTTGTTTCATTTTTTGTAGTACTTTTTCTGGATCCCAAAATGTATTGATTATTATATGCTATATTTTATTTGATATTATTCTCAAAAACATTGAAAATCTGTTTTATGCAGATTAGGTCCCCTGTTTACGAGATACCGAGACAGCACTGTCTCGTTCGAAGGGTTTCGGTTAGCCAAGACTCAGTCTCGAGTCAATGAAGAATGTTACGTTAGTTCAGTTCTGGCGTTCAAGCCGACAGACTGAATAAATGTTTTGATATCACTTTACAACAGTAAAAATGAAAGGAAAGGAAACACCGTTCTGAATTAGATGCTTAATATTTTGTTCATAAATGTACAGTGTTACAAAGTGTTTTCTAACCTTTGTGGTTTCACTTTTCTTCGGGATATCTTTTTTTGTGTGTGAAATTTCCAGTTAAGATGTTGGATACATTAGGCACAAAAAAAAAAAATAGGTGTGGTTACGGTAACATTGCCAAAAAAAATAGGGTAGGTAGGTAGGCAATCACTTTTTTTTTTATCTTTTTTTTCTAATGTGTACAAATTAAACCTACTTGACAGGGAAATATGTGTGCGACACGGGCGCTTTCGCTTTCATTGCGTTTTTTGCACTCGTTTTTTTGTTTTGTTTTTGTTGTTGTTGATAAATATGTAATAAAAAGTTATAGGATCGGCTCCTAAAAATAGGGTAGGTCGGGTTACCGTAACCACACCTATTTTTTTTTTAGGCCTTACATACAAAGGATGACGGACAGAGCCCAAGTTACTACAATTCTAATGAATTACTGTCTGCCTTCACTAAGATACCTTTTGTTTGAACAAAATTGTATTCAAAATTCATCACATGAAACAATTACAAAGACACCTTTCACTCGCGACCCCCTACACTAAGCGGACATCGCCCATTGTGTGCAGAGGAGAGTGTTGACTCACAAACAAAAAAAGCATTATGCTACAAAATTGTTGAGCAAACACTGAACTCTTTGTATCCCCAGCGCTGTTCTAGCTCCGGAATTGATTTTTCATCCACTTTCCCGCGAAAATAATTGAATTTCAATGTCGCCGTCATAGCAAATAAAGCCAAACACTGCCTTCTTTTGAAGAGAGCTCCCAAGGGAGGCGACTGTTATAGGGAGATATAATACACCGATGGAAATGTCTGGTACTTCTCGGTGACAAAAACAGACTCTAGCTGCCTCCTGGCAAATGTGAATGACTGATGTTTGTTCGAAGATTTGCGAATAGTATTTCATGGAACCATTGTCTGCTCCACAGTTCTACAACGATTAATAGTACCTGGTACTTTTGTGTCAGCGACATTTTTAAAAAATGAAAGTGCAAACTTAAAAGCAAATGTGACTTTTGGATATCCGTATTCCACAGTATCGCGCCGGTATCAACGGAAAGGGAGGGGGGTTGGGTGGGTAGTTGGATGGGGTGGGGGTGGGAGGGGGTGTTTGGGGAGGTGTGCAGGCACATTATTTCATATCATTTCAAAACGTATAGTTTTGCGCCTAGAGTATGGATAAAATCATACTCTATTATGTAAAAACGAAAACTAGGGTGAACCTTTCCACAACCTGAAATCTATTGACCCAGTGAAATAGTTCCATTACTTACTGAAACAATCGAATTGAATTGAGAACTCCAATGCATAAATAAACTTCAAGTTTCTCTGCTTTAAAGGAAACGCAAAGTCAAAATGACTGTGGTGTTCTTTGAAGTTTGTCAATGCAATTTCAGATAAATAGAAGGGATTATTCAATTTGGAAATGTGGTTTTATCAAAGGCATTTCTTAAAGTGAGGTACGAGAGGTATTGTGACGGGTTTTTATTTTTAATGAGATTTGCAAAAACAAGTTTAAGATCGTGAACACACTCCCACCCCACCCCTAATCTTCTTTGACTTGATGCAGTATTGCTGTCATATCAAGCCTAAGAGTAAAACTATCGTTCTTTTATTTCAAACAGTAAACCGTAGGCTGAACAAAACAAAAATTGAAATAAATAGGTTATTGTGAAGCATGTTCAATTCAATGGGGAAAAAACAAGCAACCGTGGCTTCAACAGTAGTCAGTTTGATACAAACGACATGAACAACACACATGTACAATAATAACAATATAATTGTTTTGACAAAATGACGAGCGTGTGCATAATAGCTGCTCGTGATCGAGGTACATTACAGAACCCTGAAGGCAGTGACGGTTCTTTTTCTTACACCATAGAATAAGACTTTAGGTCATTTTGCTTGCTTTTGCGTTCCAGATATAGTTTCAGCAGCACATGGCTAAGTCAAAGCTTTTGACATAAAGACATAGTGAAACATCAACAGCATGGGCAACCAACAACAAAGAACAGAAATTATTCACACGATTAAACACACATCGACAACCAATAAAAAGAAGAATACATTTATTCGCTGCGGTAAAGCCTTTGGGGCTATAAAATGGAAAACACGCAGAAAGAATCAAGAAGGCAGCAACATCAGGCAGGCAGTTGGCAATGACAAGCATCCCCCCCCCCCCCCCCCCCTCTCGAAGTCCTTCCGTCCCCTTTCCTCGCGAACAAGGAGTGAGAAAGTCCAGGGGGGATTTCCATCGCTAATCCTATTTGAGTTGCCGTTTGTCCCTTATGAATTGCCTCCCTTCCCCGGCGTTGCAAGAGGAAAAAGGCAGGGAACGTAACGTGGCGCTGGGGGGTCTTACGTCGTCATCTTTGGTTCAACGCTGCCAGCAGACGACAGCGCTGATTGCGGGGTTTGGCCGCTCAGTGAAATAATAGGAAGCTATATAGCTATTCTGATGAACACGTGGGGGAATTCGGGGGCTGTGATTGAATGGTCTCTTCCGATCATCAAAGCATAATGCTACGGAAGTCGGCCATTTTTTCTCAATATCCAAAAGCATATTGTCAATAACAAAGACGCATGGTTCCGGTTTACCCACCTGTACCACACGATGTTTCACTGATCGACACACACACACACACACACACACACACACACACACACACACACACACACACACACACACACACACACACACACACATACACCACGACCCTCGTCTCGATTCCCCCTCTATGTTAACACATTTAGTCAAAACTTATTGTAATGTAAAAAGAGGGGCGCAGTGGCCTAGTGGTAAGACGCCGGCCTCCCAAGCGGAAGGTCGTGGGTTCAAATCCCGGCAAAGATCCTGTAATCCATGACAGAGTTCGGTGGTTTATAGAAACACGAATATACCCAGCATGCTTCCTCCGAAAGCGGCGTATGGCTGCCTAAATGGCGGGGTAAAAACGGTCATACACGTAAAAATCCACTCGTGCAAAAACACGAGTGAATGTGGGAGTTTCAGCCCATGAACGCAGAAGAAGAAGAAGAAGAAGTATAAAAAAGATCAATGAAGAAGGATATGGATGCTCCCCGCAAAAAAATAAATAAATAAAAAATAAATTAAGTGAGCTGAACTATTTCACGGGAAGGACTGTGCCTTCAGGGCACCTCTTTGCAAAGCTCCTCTGTGTCTTCTTCTTCTTCTTCTTCTTCTTTGTCTTCTTCTTCTTCTTCTTCTTTGTCTTCATCTTCTTCTTCTTCTTCTTCTTTGTCTTCATCTTCTTCTTCTTCTTTGTCTTCATCTTCTTCTTCTTCTTCTTCTTCTTCTTTGTCTTCTTCTTCTTCTTCTTCTTCTTCTTCTTCTTCTTCTTCTTCTTCTTCTTCTTCTTTGTCTTCATCTTCTTCTTCTTCTTTGTCTTCTTCTTCTTCTTCTTCTTCTTCTTTGTCTTCTTCTTCTTCTTCTTCTTCTTCTTTGTCTTCATCTTCTTTGTCTTCTTCTTCTTCTTCTTCTTCTTCTTCTTTGTCTTCTTCTTCTTTGTCTTCATCTTCTTTGTCTTCATCTTCTTCTTCTTTGTCTTCTTCTTCTTTGTCTTCTTCTTCTTTGTCTTCTTCTTCTTCTTCTTCTTCTTCTTTGTCTTCATCTTCTTTGTCTTCTTCTTCTTCTTCTTCTTCTTCTTCTTCTTCTTCTTCTTCTTTGTCTTCTTCTTCTTCTTCTTCTTCTTCTTCTTCTTTGTCTTCTTCTTCTTTGTCTTCTTCTTCTTTGTCTTCTTCTTCTTTGTCTTCTTCTTCTTCTTCTTCTTCTTCTTCTTCTTCTTCTTTGTCTTCTTCTTCTTCTTCTTCTTCTTCTTCTTTGTCTTCTTCTTCTTCTTCTTCTTCTTCTTCTTCTTCTTCTTTGTCTTCTTCTTCTTTGTCTTCTTCTTCTTAGTTCATGGGCTGAAACTCCCGCGCTCACGCATGTTTTTGCACGAGTGGGTTTTTTACGTGTATGACCGTTTTTACCCCGCCATTCAGCCAGCCATACGCCGCTTTCGGGGAAAGCATGCTGGACATTTTCGTGTTTTTATAACCCACCGACCTCTGACATGGATTACAAGATCTTTTCCGTGCGCGCTTGGTCTTGTGCTTGCTTGTTCACGAAGGGGGATAAGGCACTAGCAGGTCCGCACATACGTAGACCTGGGAGATCGGAACATTCTCCACACTTAATCCACCAGGCGCGGCCGGGATTCGAACCCGCGACCTTCCGCATAGAAGGCCGATGTCTTATCCACAAGACCACTGCGCCCGTCGATAACGAAGTCCCTCAATTCTCAACCCCGAAAAGCGCTTTTAATGCCCGTTTCACTGCCGACAGCGGGGCAGTCAACAAGGAGAATCAGTTTCTCGTCACAACAGGAAGTCGTAAGGCGGCACTAAAGTAATCCCCAGACAATTGAAGATTCGCCAAGGGAGGCAATCATACATCCAGCGTCCAGCGACAGGGGAGGCAATCTCTGGGCTTCATCATTGAGAGACTGGGACAGAGGGGAAGGGAGAAATCACGAAATCAGAGAAAATTGAATGTGCTGAACCCATTCTGATGCAGCGGTTGTGGAGGCTGTACCCCCTCTGCTGTCAGCGTCATCATCTGAAGCTATATAATGTCAGAACGTTTCATTCGTCCTTTACTCATTCTATTGCTGGTTTCGAAAAGTCCGAAACCGATAGACTGCCAACGTAACAAATTCAACAATCAAAATGTGAAAAAGGTCAGATTATTTAACGTTTAATTACAGACAATGTTGATGTTAAATTTGAATTAAATCGAACTTAACATAACGTGATTGTTAATGTGTCATTTAAACATTAAACGTTCTCCACACATACACGTGCACACACGAACACAGGCACAGACACTCATACACACACACACACACACACACACACACACACACACGCACGCACTGACACACACACACACACATACATACACACACACACAAACACACAGACAGACACACACACACACACACGTACACACTGACACACACACACACATACATACGCACATACACACACACACACACACACACACACACACACACACACACACACACACACACACACACACACACAGAGAACACAACACCTTCTTGTCGATGTCTGATTCAACGTTCTCATTCTTTTTGTTATTTTGATTTAACTTTTTCTTTTACCCCTTTCTTCGCAAAGCAGGGAATATTCCTTCAACAAAGAACAAAAGATCTTTTGCCGTCAAGAATCTCTGGGCTTTTCCGACTGAATTATTAAATCGCTCTCACTTTGTTTATTGCAGCATGGCGACAGGCAAAATTGAATGAAACAGAATATTGAATTCTTCGTCCCATTCTTAAACGTGAGGCGTTTTGCTACTTGTTTCTTAAGACTGAATGTGTGTGTGTGTGTTGTACAAAACTGATAAAATCTGACATGAGAATAATATACACTGCTTTCTTTTTTCAACTTTTTTTTCCGTGTGAGAATATAGCTTTTGAAAGTGCTGAAGGAACTCAGGCATTAATCAAACATGTGTTATTAGGAACTCGAAAGCTCTGTCTGTCTGTCTGTCTGTCTGTCTGTCTGTCTGTCTGTCTGTCTTTCTGTCTATCTGTCTGTCTGTCTGTCTGTCTGCCTGTCTGTCTGTCTGTCTGTCTGTCTGATTGTTTGTTTGTTTGTTTGTCTGTCTGGCTGTCTGGCTGTCTGTCTGTCTCTCTCTCTCTCTGTCTCTCTCTCTCTCTCTCTCTCTCTCCCCCACCTCTCTCTCTCTCTCTCTCTCCCTCTCTCTCTCCCCCACCTCTCTCTCTCTCTCTCTCTCCCTCTCTCTCTCTCCCCACCTCTCTCTCTCTCTCTCCCTCTCTCTCTCTCCCCACCTCTCTCTCTCTCTCTCTCTCTCTCTCTCTCTCTCTCTCTCTCTCTCTCTCTCTCTCTCTCTCTCTCTCTCTCTCTCTCTCTCTCTTGTGATCAGAAATGTAAACCAGACGATTTTTGTACAATTCCAGACATGGCAGTGCATGAGGTAGGTAAGGTGCCAGAAGGCCTTGAGAATAAAAAGTCCATTGGTCCTGATAAGATTCCTCCTTACTTGACCAAACTAGCTCTACCATATATTGTGGAGCCACTCACCTATGTGTATAATCTCTGCATAAAGCAAAATACTGTACCTAGTTTGTTAAAGAGAGCAAAAGTAATTCCACTCCATAAAGGCGGAAATGTATCCGACCCAAACAACTTTAGACCCATTTCCTTATTACCCATTTTATCCAAACCATTGGAAAAACATATTCACAAACATTTGCTCGCTTACATAGAAAGCAGAAACCTTTTCCATCAATTTCAGTCTGGTTTTCGAACAAATCACTCATGTCACAGCGCCTTTACCACGCTATGCGACACCTGGTTGTCTGCAACAAACCGATCTGAAATCAGTGGTGCTGTGTTTCTCGACTTTAAAAAAGCGTTTGATCTTGTTGATCATTCAATTTTATTAAAGAAAGTACAGTTGTATGTCAGAAACAGTTCAGTGTGTAACTTCTTTGCTTCCTATTTACACGACAGATCTCAATATACTGCCTTAAACTGTAAAATATCTACTGAGGAGACTGTGAAATGCGGGGTGCCTCAAGGTTCAGTGCTTGGGCCGATATTGTTCTGTCTGTATATCAATGATCTGCCACTGCACATTTCTGATAGTAATGTAAGAAGTGATTTTTTTGCTGACGATTCTTCTCTTCATGCAAGTGGAAAGTCTGTTCCAGTAATAGAGTCCTCCCTTCAAACAGCTTTAAACTATGTAAATAACTGGTGTAGTGCTAATGCTATGCTTGTCCATCCAATAAAACCTAAAAGTATGTTAATGGCAACCAGACAAAAACACCAGATTTCTCCACTCAAACTAAATCTTACTATTGGTACGCAATCAATTGAACAAGTTCAACAGCATCGCGTTTTAGGGGTAATTATTAATTGTGAATTCAAGTGGCAGGCACAATTACAGCATATCTGCAAGAAAGTAGCCAAGAACGTTTTCCTCCTATTCAAGTTAAAGCAATTTACGGACAGAAGGACTCTGGAAATGTTCCACCATGCTCATGTAATGCCTCACATTAATTATGTTTCGACGCTCTGGGATGGCAGCAGTGATGTCCACTTGAAAAAGTTAGACTCTCTCTATCGTCGCTCGGCCTTAACTCATTGTAAAGGATAATGCCTCAACAGATATAAAATCAAAAATGCTTAACTTTCTTCCACTGGAAAAGCATCTCAAGTTAAACAAAGCCATTTTCATGCATAAATTGTATTACGGTAAAGTGTCGATTTACATTACATCATTATTAAATAAAGCTACCCACAGATATGGGTCGGTCAACTTGATCCCACCGATTCCACGAATTGACCTGTATAAGACCAGTCTTGCTTTTTCGGGTACTTCAGTTTGGAATTCACTTCCATCATCCTTTAAGCACTTAAAGTCATTAAAAATGTCATTAAAAGTCATCACTAAATGTATGAGTAGTCTAACGCCTTTTGATTTGCCACACTTAGTATTACGTCAAAGATGTGCGGTGCATTGTATATTCTGAACATATTTTGGTTGTACTATTGCTACATGTTCGATTGCTACCAGCTTGTATTTATAATTACCTGCATAGTATGCATTTAATTTTATGAATAACCACATATGTATGCTCTACATGCCTCATCTTCATCATCATCATCATCATCATCATCATCATCATCATCATCATCATCATCATCATCATCATCATCATCAAGTTTCAAGTTTTCAAGTTTTTTTATTAGTCCATAACCCATGGGGGCATTTTGAACAATAAATACAATCATCATCATCATCATTATCATCATCATCATCATCATCATCTTCATCTTTATTATCACGTGCTGAAGTTTTCCGACCTCCTTTTTTTGTTGGTTAACTTTTTAACTTTTTAATTTTTAATTTTTTAATCATATAATTGTGTGTCTATGCGTCCCAAGGACAGATTGTAAGAAAAGGCGTAGCCTTAAATCTTAATCCTTGTTAAATAAAGTTCAATTCAATTCAATTCTCTCTCTCTCTCTCTCTCTCTTTCTTTCTCCATATTTCGAAGGGCAGAGCCTGGTTTTATTTCCGCTACTAAAAGAACAATCATTTCCGTGTCAACCATCTTGACAACCATCACTGATCTCTCACGCCTTTATCCCAAGCTTAGAGCGTTATTCCCTTTGGACAATTTAATACCCGAATCGAAGAATCGAACCGGGTTTGTGTGTGTGTTTTGTTTTGTTTTGTTTTGTGTGTGCAGAATGGATACAAGTTGTGTTTGTGTGTGCTTAATCAAATCCTTATGTTTTTCTGAGGAATGACACAGACTCCCCCTTACTCCCCCCCTCCCAACCCCACCCCCTCCCCATCTTTACTTCAAAAGTATTATGATGTTGGCAATGTGATTCCTGCCAGCAAGACTTGACGCAACTGCCGTGACATTGCGGCATACGATTGCCACGTGTTGACGCCAGTCAGTCCTATGCACAGCACGAATCGTCAGGACATCGTGTCTCTCCTAATCACCCGCATGTCTCCACTATATTGTGAGTTCTCCTTTGACTTTCAATCTTTCACTATCTTCCCAACTACAGTTATCACTGTATCTCTGTTTGTTTGTTTGTTTCTGTGTGTCTGTCCGTCTCAGTGTGTGTGTATCTCAGTGTATTTGTCCGTCTGCATGTCTACGTACTATCTGTCTGCATGTCTGTCGGTATGTCTGTCTGTATGTCTTTCTTTGTATTTGTCTTTGTCTCTGTCTGTCGGTCTGCCTGTCCGTCTATCTGTCTGTGTATATATGTCTCATTGTCTCTGCCTGTCTGAATCTGTAGGAGAAAATACTAATTCCATTATCAGCTCAACGTCACTTTTTGGCATTACAAAGTGTCGTTATGCCTTTGAGACCACCATCTGTAGACAGCTAGATGCCAGACGGAATAGATTAATGTTCGCAAAAGTTCAAAAGTTATGGCAGAACTGTTGAGTTGTTTGTGTGTACTTTCGAGGTCATGCTCGACCGACACAGACCATACGGACCACGATAGACTGAGAGCTAGAGCAATGCAAACACAATGAGTTGGTGACTTAAACGTTACGGAATCACTCTTAGATTCAAATAATTCATTTAGAACATGTTCAAGTGCTGAGCAAAGTTGAAAAAAGGTGGAGCTTTAAGCTGGTTCCAGCTCTTATGCGATTTGCAAAGAGGGCAAAATAAGGCCGGTACAGAATCTGATGACAAGTTTGCTTCTGTGAATAGAAGAGCTTATACAAGTTACGGCATAAAAGCGATGACGTGGTAAAATGAAAGAGAGACGGACGGCCAGAAAAATGGGGGTAACAAACAACAACAAACAGGCATGATGGGATTTAGACAACAGATTATTTGTGTAATTCTGTTTACATTTTTCATTTTGTCCTGCCACACTGCCATTCAGAAATTCTGCGATGGAAAAATCTTTTACAGATACTTCATTTTTCCTCATGCGTTGTATTTTTGTTTGTTACTTTCTTGTGTAATAGTTTGAGTTTCGCAAATGCGCATAGTTCTGCGCATGCAGTGCAAATGAAGCTACCGTTTGATAAAAGCGAATTTCACAAACACAAGAACATCGACTTGACAGAGTCATGTATCGTTTTTGAATCCCAACGCCATTGTTCTATTTTTAGATGAAGTGTCGAACGAGGTACGAGGAACAATAATAAACAACAAAGTAATCAATACGACATGGAAGTGTGTTTGAGTTACGTCAATGCAAAATGGCTGTCTCAATACAGTAAAGTAAGTATGTTCGAAAAGGTCCAGTTATACGCACAGGCAAAAGGTGTATTCGCGGAAAATAGCGTTTTGTTCTTGTGTTTGAAGACTTTCTTTCTGACAGCATTGCAGCTGAAGAAAGTATATTTACAGTAGAACGGGAACATCAAGGAACTGGTTCCACAGATCCGTGTCCTTTGTTTTAAGTTTGTATGATCTTCTGCTGCTGTATGTCGGTTTTGTGTTGGGGACACCGCTTTTTTAGTTTCAATGTTTGCAGTGAAGCAGTCTGCCGTAAGATCGTATCTTAAGGACACACACGCATGTGCACGCACGCACTGGCACGCACGCAGAAATACACATAGTACACACACACACACACACACACACACACACACACACACACACACACACACACACACACACACACACACACACTCTGCACACACACACAGACAAATGCCCCTCCCCACCCCCACCCCCACCCCCACCCCCACACACACACACACACACACACACATACACACAGAGTGTTACAACATCTTACCAAGACTAAAACAACCCCACAAAAACCTTGTTAGCTTTGCTGTCAAACGGCCCAGACTGCTTCGTGCTCGGGAATCCAGACCCAAAGCCCGCGCACTCCAAAATCTCGCTGTCGTCTCGCGAAACACGAGAAGTTGCCACGTGGCAAGGGGAGATAAAGCGTGTTGGACAGAGCGGAGTTGAAAGAGGAAATAATAGGCAGCTCTTGACGAGGTGTTGACACGGGAGATAGCAGTGAAGTGTTCTGGGTCTTGCTGATTATTTGGCCAGGTTGGAATTTTCATACTGGCAGCCGTTTCAAGTTTGACAGGAAAAGGCATGATTTTTTTTCTATGTGACAGAAGGTGTGAAATTGATTTTTTTTCCCCCGGCGTATGTATATGCATGTTCGAGTTATACGTTGTCTTTGCACCCCCTTCACTGGTGTTGTGATTCGTAAGCAAATGTGCAAAAACTAAAAAAAACGTCAGCGCAAAATCTCTTACTTCTCGTTGTAGTTGTTCTATTAGGAAGCTCAAGGGGTGCTGAAGTCTTCCAGCGAAATAAAAATCGCCTGTCTGTTGCCCCGTCCTGTTTCTAAAATAATGAAGGAAAAAAAATACTAGCACATAGACACACACATACACACCCAGACATAGACGCACACATACACATACACACCCAGACACAGACACAGACAGACAGACAGACACACAGACAGACAGACAGAGACACACACACACACACGCGCGCGCGCGCACGCGCACGCACACGCACACACACACACACACACACACACACACACACACACACACACACACACACACACACACACACACACACACACACACACACACACACACACGCAAGCCAACAATCAAAACCCCATCACACCCATTGCTCTTATCAACATCACCCCAACATCCCTCTCAGTGCACAGTTATTGTAAACACCAACACTGCCCACCGTTGTCACCCACAGCATAAAAACTAATACCATGCCCTGGCAGCCCTATCCTACAAAACATCACAGCAGTTTCAAATCCCCCCAGTGTCAGCGAACAGCAGCAGCCAATTGTGAGAGCCAGGGCTCCCCACGGTTTTGATTTGATTAAAAAGGATCCCGATCTTCCCCCGCAAATGTGTATTCAATAAGGGCGCTTCCAGCCCGCTTCTCTCATGACGGTACTCACGGGGGTGCTAAATACTCCCTTTGAACAGGGCCTGCGGTCCACAATGGCGGCTTGGCCCTGATTCACAAATGGAATGGAAACTCGTTGTGTCGCAGAGCCTCCTCTTCTGATGATCCTCGTTCGGGCTGGAAAGGAGTAGTTTCCTTGTCTGTCGGCTTAAGCCTGTGAGATACCTTTCAAGAAAAACTATTTTTTCCAATTTCATTTTGTTCCCGTTTTGACTCTGGCGTGATCTGGTCTCATGCAAAATGTAAAATGGCCGCCGTGTCTACTTTCAATAACAAGAAGGAGAAGAACAACACACTATAATTATTGTCTGTTTTAAAAAGTTTCCGAATCAGCCTTTGCTTTTGTAATATATATATGGAACACCATGGCAATGTTTCTTGCTGTGCGGTCCAATGGTAAACAGTATTATTTCAATGTCTGATTTCAGAGACACGTTGGTCGCTGAACTTCTTCTTCTTGTCGATCACTCAGATGGAAACGCCGGTTCTCCGCGCAAATGTTGCCGTGCGCTGTAGGTCGTCCAGACTGCCATAGAGCTTCCCTTGCACCGTGGTCGCCTCCGCCCAGATCTGGCTCCTGAGGCCATCGTGTAGTGGGCAAGTCTGCAGCAGGTGTTCCGTTGTCATGCTGCCTGTTTGACAAGGGCACTGGTCTGACTGGCCAATTCTGAACTTGGTGAAAAGGTGGTGGTTCATTCGGTTGTGGCCTGTCCGCAGCCTGAATATGAGGTCCTGCTCAGACCTTGTGAGCAGGTGAAAGGCGTCGTTTTTGTTGTAGTGTGGGTGCTGCTGCAACCACTTTTTGTGTTGCTTGGCCTTGATGATGGTCTTGGCTTCTTTGAAGGTGGTTGATCTGTCATTCTGGTCCTTCGTAGTGCCCTCCTTTGCCAGAGTATGTGCGGTTTCGTTGCCTAGTATGTTGCAGTGAACTAAAACATCTCGCCTTTGCATGCTCCTGGAATGTAGTAATAGGAATTATTTGCGTTTTCAATTTGTTAAACATGTATCATAAAGATATGATACGGATGGAGATGATCCCAAAATTAAACTGGTAACTGTTGGGAAAAAGATTACTTCATACTCATAAAGAATAATCAAATTAGAAGGCAATATCTAAATGTGCGACTTTGGTTCGCAGTTTCTGAAAGCATACCTGTGCATGGATTTTGACAACAATGTTGGGATTATGCCACGCAAGCTAAAATATCGACATGGAGCATATGTGGTTGTCCTTGCTGGCAAAACTTTCTCATCCAAAGACGATACAAATCAACAACTGGATTTTTCTTTGAAAAAAGGAGCATTTGCATATATATGCAGTCAGTGAGTTTTAGTCTCATGTTAATCACACGATATAATGTATACACGGCGATGATTCTCCGAAACAGTAAGCTTTTACAAGATGGAATATCTTACACGAATACATTTTTGCACAGATTCGTGTTGGCTTTTTCCTTCCTTGTATTTCAATGGTTGTGTTTTGTTGGGATTTTCTGTGCAGATTCATGTCTAATCCTCCTGCCCATCACTCCATCCCATATTCACATACAATATCAGTGGTCTGGGTGGCCGAGTGGTAAACGCACTTGCCTCGGAAGCGAGAGGTTGCGAATTCGACCCTGGGTCAGGGCGTTAGCAATTTTCTCCCCCCTTTCCTAACCTAGGTGGTGGGTTCAAGTGCTAGTCTTTCGGATGAGACGAAAAACCGAGGTCCCTTCGTGTACACTACATTGGGGTGTGCACGTTAAAGATCCCACGATTGACAAAAGGGTCTTTCCTGGCAAAATTGTATAGGCATAGATAAAAATGTCCACCAAATACCCGTGTGACTTGGAATAAAGGCCGTGAAAGGTGAATGCTCGCCCTAATAGGCTTGAGGTTTGCTGGCCGATGTGAATGCGTGATATATTGTGTAAAAACTTCCATCTCACACGGCAGAAATTAATTTGTAAAGCGCATTGAGCATATATATGATTATGCGCTATATCAAATGTCCATTATTATTATTAAAATCAACATCCCTTACGGTCCGAAGGGGGACGCTCTTTGCTCTGACAGCTACCCATTACGTTGGACACCAGGGTAAACCTCCTTTTTGGTGGACCCTTCATTTTATAACTCCACAAAGCTTGTGTTTACTGAACTATTCATCTCCTTTCTCTGTTAGGCCAAAAAAAAAGAGGTCTGTTTACGGTAACATAGGCCAAAAAAATAGGGTCGGTAGGTCGGGATTTTTTTTTTTTTTTTTTTTCCAAAAAACCATATTTTTACGTTATTTTGCAAAAAAACCCAAAAGATTTTTTGTTTTTTTCCCAAATGCCAAAAAAAAGTCTAGGGTCGCGCGAAAAAAATAGGGTCGGTCGGGTTACCGTAAACAGACCTAATTTTTTTTTTGGCCTTAATCCTTTGATGTACAGACGACACACGACACCTGCCATTACTTGACTTTTGTCCCGTATCGCTTACCGTAGGTCCATTTTAGAGGATTCGTGAATTGTATGACTGGTTTTGTTGGTCAGCTTCGGATGACACCCTGTGATCTGGGGAGTGGATTAAAAAGGTTGTCGCCGGTTAAAGACCATGTGATTTGTTCGCGATTGTGGTTTGTTATTGTTATTCTTTGGATAGCTTTGTGCGGAAGAAAAGTTAATACATAAGTAATAGGATCTGTAACTGACCAACTATTAGAGGGAGGTACGAAAAAACACCTAATAATAACACGATATCATGCAGATATTTTCAGTTGAAACAAGGCTTGTGTGTGTGCTGTGCGGAGAAAGGAGTTTAACGAAAAAGTTAAATACATTTTGTTTTAAAGAATGAAAGCGTTGACTCAGAAATCGACCAGAAGGTGCTTTTCTACAACCCACCGAACTCTACGATAAGAAAACCAGGTGCCAAAACAACAACAGCAACATTTTGCAGCTTTACCCTCACCGTAGTAATGACCTTGAGTAACGTGAACCCAGCACGGGCAGCCCAACACAGTGTTTGTTCAGAGCTCAGCTTGCCAGGTCAAACGATGACTGCAGCGGCTTGGGGCCAGGTGTCTGTTGTGACGGCATTGTTCTGACAATGGGTGCGTGTTGACGATATACTGTTTGCCTGTCACCATGTCAGATACCGCGCTCACATCCTGTCACGTCCATGTCTGGTCCCCGTTCGCCATTGTTGTCACACCAAGTGTCGTTGACTGTAGGTGTGGTGTTTCTGAAAGGGTCGGGGTTGTAGCAACCTGTGTTTGATATGTACTGGACAATTTTCCCCACAAATTTGATATAGATTTGCCAATAGCAACCTGTGTGTGATATGTACTAGACATTTTCCCTACATATTTGATATAGATTTGCCAATAGCAACCTGTGTTTGATATGCAATAGACATTTTCCCCACAGATGTGATATAGGTATGCCAATAGCAACCTGTGTTTGATATGCAATAGACATTTTCAATCAATCAATCAATCAATCAATGAGGCTTATATCGCGCATATTCCGTGGGTACAGTTCTAGGCGCTCTGCAGTGATGCCGTGTGAGATGAAATTTTATACGGCCAGTAATTGCAGCCATTTCGGCGCATATTTACCTTTCACGGCCTATTATTCCAAGTCACACGGGTATAGGTAGACAATTATTAACTGTGCCTAAGCAATTTTTGCCAGGAAAGACCCTTTTGTCAATCGTGGGATCTTTAACGTGCACACCCAATGTAGTGTACACGGGGGGGAGTTCGGACACCGAAGAGAGTCTGCACACAAATTTGACTCTGAAATAAATTTCCGCCGAACCTGGGATCGAACTCACGCTGACAGCGGCCAACTGAATACAAATCCAGCGCGCTACCAACTGAGCTATATCCCCACAGATGTGATATAGGTATGCCAATAGCAACCTGTGTTTGATATGCACTAGACATTTTCCCCACAGATGTGATATAGGGATGGCAATAGCAACCTGTGTTTGATATGCACTAGACATTTTCCCCACATATGTGATATAGGGATGGCAATAGCAACCTGTGTTTGATATGCACTAGACATTTTCCCCACAGATGTGATATAGGGATGGCAATAGCAACCTGTGTTTGATATGCACTAGACATTTTCCCCACAGATGTGATATAGGGATGGCAATAGCAACCTGTGTTTGATATGCAATAGACATTTTCCCTACATATTTGATATAGGTATGCCAATAGCAACCTGTGTGTGATATGTACTAGACATTTTCCCTACATATTTGATATAGATTTGCCAATAGCAACCTGTGTTTGATATGCACTAGACATTTTCCCGACAGATGTGATATAGGTATGCCAATAGGAACCTGTGTGTGATATGTACTAGACATTTTCCCCACAGATGTGATATAGGGATGGCAATAGCAACCTGTGTTTGATATTTAATAGACATTTACCCACATATTTGATATAGGGATGGCAAGTCTCCAAATGTTAGGCGAATCGACCAACACACGCCAGAGCAGAAAGCAATCAAAATTGTCACGGACAGACAGAAAGATACCTATTTGATGACACAGATTTACTAACCGCTGATCTGTTCTGAATTCTACAGCTTCATGCTCCTATTGCTGTAGTTTTCTACAAATCAGTTTAAGTTGAAACCACAGTTGTGTATGCTTACCCTATCAAATTAAACGTCGAGAGACATGCAGGTGGAAGAACGTACATTGTTCATAATTTATTTTGCCCCTGCACAGAGTATTTTAGACTTTGACCTTAGGAAACTTACTCTGTGGCAGCAGAGAGTGGTTGAAACATCTGCATGCGGAAATCTAGAAATGTAGCGACGTAGCGACGTAGGCTGAATGCGGAAGACTAAATATAATCCACCAAATATGATTATTGATGAAACCAAAAACGATACCAGTTATAGTATTCATAGAAAGTTCATACGCAGATGACTCTTTAATACCTGAAGAAATGTAATGAGGTTTATTTGGTCTTTTTGAACAGGCATCTTTTTTGCATAATCAAATAACTTCTGGCTGTTTCAGCTTCTGTCTGCTCCAGAGACAGCAGAAGGAAAAGGTTCCGTTTTAGACAAATGTTGTTCCTGCAGAACTTGAATAGGGCGCGGGGGTCAAAGTTGAGTAAAAAGGTGCGCCTTATAGTCCCAAAAGTACGCGTACGGTAACTTTAGCTCACATCTGACACATGTCCCACAAATAAGACCCTTTCGAGCGTGGCAACCTGGTCTTTTCCCCCTTTCTTTTTGCATTTTCAATTTCTTGTTCGTTTCTGTGTGAGTGACATGCTCATGTTTCGGGAGTGCAGAGACCGGGTCAGTGTCGGGCAGGGACAAAGGGGAAAGGCAAGTGTATATGACACAAGTCTGTCTGCACCCTACAGTCAGAGTCCCCAGTAATGACATGTGTTCGTGCCAGATGATGGGTTCGGCGAGTTTCTGCGTGTTGTCGTCAAAAAAAGTTGAAAGGGATTAGAAACTGGTTTGCGAAAAGTCAAAGTTGCTTGTCATCGTTTGTGAGTCGTGTTACTCAGCGTTCAAATATTTTACATTGTTCTCTCTCTGTCTCTGTCTGGCTTGCTCTGTCTTTCTGTCTCTGTCTCTGTCTCTGTCTCTGTCTCTCTCTCTCTCTCTCTCTTTCTCTCTCTAACTCTCGCTCTCTCTCTCTCTTTCTCTCTCTAACTCTCGCTCTCTCTCTCTCTCTCTCTCTCGCTCTCTCTCTCTCTCTCTCTCTCTCTGTCTCTGTCTCTGTCTCTCTCTCTCTCTCTCTCTCTCTCTCTCTAACTGTCTCCCTGTCTCAACCCCCACCAAACCTCCTCTCCTAATCTACACAAACGCACGCAAAGCTCAGACAAAGACAGACAGGCCAATTGAACGACTGAAAAACAGATCTAGACAAGTAGTCAGAGACAGATCGACATGCCTACAAAGTGACAGACACAGGGCGACATGCAACCACACACAGATAAGTACATGCCATGCCCCCCTCCCCGCCCCCCACACCCCTCCAACTTTCTTCCCTGAATGTTTGTTCTTCTTCTTTTTGTTATTTTTCCTCCTTCGCGATCAGTTTTGAACATAATTTATGTTCGGTATGCAGAACATCTCAGCAGTCACAAAACCCTGCCACACAATTCAGCAGATCGTCAACATCCCACTGAGGGCACGGTTCAGCACATCCCCAGCAGATTAACCAATAATTGACTTTGTGACTGCCAGCTGGGCCAATCATCGGACAGCTTACATCCTTGCATGGCAGTTTTCTGCTGGCCTCCATTTTGTCCTGAGGGGTATGGGAGAAATCTCTCATCTTTCTCCTTCCGTTTCCGGAAGATGGCCTTCATTGTCTGCGCATTACGCGCTCGTTAGCAGCCTGATTACCTGCTCCTGATGGACGGTTGTGAGGAAGACAGGATGCGGCTGAAGCAGAGCGGAATGTAGGAGGAACAGAGCGCAGAGTCTTTTTGGATATGAAGGAAGAGAGGTCAAGGTCTTTCGAGGGGGGGGGGGGGGGGGGGGGGGGGTGGTGATTAATAATTAGAGACGTCCAACTGGGGTAGGAGATTAAATTTGATCAAAGTCTCTGAAATCCAAAGTTTCAAAATCAAAAATTAAAAAAATCAATAATGAAAGTTAATGAGACGTTTATTTGTTAACAAAACAAGACATTCACAAGTCTATTGACACAATAGTCTTCATAGTGTGGCTAGTAAGACAATAAATGTGAGACAAATGAAGCGAAAAACTTATCTGAGCGTTGGTTGTTATCAGTCACCGGCAAGATGTGTGTGTGTCCGTGTGTGTGTGTGTGTGTGTGCGTGTGTGTGTGTGTGTGTGTGTGTGTGTGTAGTGTATGTGGGGGAAAGGGGGTTATGTCGCTGTCTACGCGCGCGCGTGTGTGTGATTGGGTAGTGTATGTATGTGTATGTGATTTTCTTTACTGCACATGAACTAGGAACATAAAACCGGCGCCTTGCTGTTTGCTCAACTTGCAGACTACTCAAAGAAAGATGAGATGTAAGCTTGTTGCCGCCTATTGCACGGAAAACGCATGTCTCTTCAGACTGATAGTCTGAAAACTGCGGACAGTGTCTATAGGTTTGTGAACGTGCTAAATTAATGTGAGTGGATGTGCGGGGTATTTTGGACATGCGCATTGCCATTGGGGGGGGGGGGGGGTTAGACTCACGGTGTGTCGGTCTGCCTGCCTGTCTGTTTGCCTGTATCTCTCTCTCTCTCTCTCTCTCTCTCTCTCTCTCTCTCTCTCTCTCTCTCTCTCTCTCTCTCTCTCTCTCTCTCTCACACACACACACACACACACACACACACACACACACACACACACACAATTACCCCCCCCCCCCCGTCTAATTAACAGAAAAAGAGAACAGTCGCGAGAACATCTGCATCACACAGCCACCAGACACTCGGAGGACACAAAAAAGCTTCAGAGGACCATTCACACACATAGTTAGTTAGTCCTTTCCTTGCCTCCGACAGGTGGGAAAACCCTTTCCGGCTCAACAATACTCAATTAATCAAAAACCACGGACGGGGTTTTCTGTCCCTTTCTTCATTCTCAGCCCGCTCGGCCACGTCTTGTATCGCACACTCCTCACAATATTAAAGGCACAGTAAGCCTCCCGTAAACCATCACAGATACGGTCAGGCTTTTACACACAGTACAAACACCCTTTCATTTAAACACTCACCAATTGAGAACATCCTAGGTGCCCTCCGTAAAGAGCGAACAATTTTCAAAGAATTTATTTTTGCGTGGTTTATCTTACCCCTGAGCCATCGTGAACCCGTGTGATCCAGTTTTCCCCCTTTTCACAATGCAGTCGTCATAGTTAGTCATTTGAATGCGACTCGACGTGAGCTTATCTACAATAGCACGTTTTTTTATGCACGAAACAACGCCTGTGGTTCACAAGAACTCTAGCGATGGCTTTTGACTGTTGAGAGGAACGGCGAATTGCACCGATAAACCGGGCCGTCGTCTGCTACGACCCTTGCGTGACCCTGCTTCCGGGCTTTTCTTTTTATATTTAGTCAAGTTTTGATTTTAAACTTTCACAACTTCGAATTGTTCTGATCTTGTCTTGATGAAAAACGAATTCTTTTATGATTAAAGAATGTTTGTGTAACAAGCTGTCAATTTATTATTTAGATTTTAAAAGTTAGGTCTAGCGCAAAAACGAGGCGCCATTGTTCTTCAGGGCCAAGTCCACGAAAATAAATTCTTGGAAAATGTCTCACGCTCGACAGAAAGCAGCCAGGATGTTCCCGTTCGGTGAGCGTTCAAATGGAAGTATGCTTGTACTGTATTTAGACGCTCGGGGAGCTCTGTGATGGTTTACGGGAGGCTTACTGTGCCTTTAACATTTATACCCCGTTGCCATGTCGACCGCTCTGGCATCTGATGAGATCAAATTAGCGAGTCAACACAAGTGTGCGCGACAATCTGGACCGGTCATCTGTCAATGTCTGACCTCTCAGCTGGTCAGATGTGTGTTTGTCCACACAGTGTCCTCAAGCTCGGACAGAGTCGTGCGGCGCAACGAATGACTGTTTGATTGGCTCGTCTGAGTGTTTGTGCAACAAGAAGTGTTTGGTTGTGGCGATTTGACGCCCTTTAGTCCTTTTGATGTTAAGCTGTTATTTTGAAAACAAGTCAAAGGAGCGAGGGAGTGTGTGTATGTGTATGTGTGTGTGTGTGTGTGTGAGTGTGTGTGTGTGTGTGAGTGTGTGTGTGTGGGTGTGTGTGTGTGTGTGAGTGTGAGTGTGAGCAAGTGTGTGTGTGTGCGTTGTGTGTGCGAGAGAGATTCCCAACAATGTTTTCGCAATGATGCTCTGGATGTTCACCTACCCAGTGTAGTATTGTAATAAATGTTTTGGTTTTAAAATTATTAAGGATTTGTGATTTTAGTTATTGTCGTCATAACTGATGTCTGATACATATATAATTCTTACTGATACTTCTATACTGTTTATTTTACGCATATGTACAATTGATGGTTAAACACGTTTAGGAGCATGCTTGTGCGTGTGTGCTGTTGTGGGTTTTGTGTGGGGAATGTATGCGGGCGTGCGTGAGCGTGTGTGTGACTGAGATTGCAAGCGATGTTTGGAAGGGCGTGTATGGATTGATTGATTGTACTCTGGCCAAAACATGTCCCTAGTGTACTGCACATGGTTGAAATAAAGTCTTATGTCTTATGTCTTATCAGCTATTTCTCATTTTTCTGGATGCGAAGCAGAGGCAGAATGGTTGCTCTCGAGTGTTTTGCCATTTGGTCAGTTGTCTGGAATCCATTGCTTTCATACGATTTTTTGGTTTTACGACAACAACAAAATTAGAGGAGAAAAAATGTTTGCTTGGCCCGAGTTCCACTGTTTTCACAATTCCGTAAAAAAATAAGATAAAACGTTTTCTTTCACAGTGTAGACAGAATAATAACAATAATAATAATAACTGGATATTTTTAAGTGCCTAACCCTATGGCTCTAGGCCCTTTACAGAATGTTGTGTGAGATGGAATTGTTTGGGCCAGTAGATCGCTACCATTTCGGCGCATATTTACCTTTCAAGGGCCTATTATTCCAAGTCACACGGGTATTTGGTGGACATTTTTATCTTAAGCGAAAGACACAGACATGTTATCTTAAGCCTAAACAATTTTGCCAGGAAAGACCCTTTTGTCAATCGTGGGATCTTTAACGTGCACACCCCAAGGTAGTGTACACGGAGGTACCTCGGTTTTTCGTCTCATCCGAAAGACTAGCACTTGAACCCATCACCTAGGTTAGGAAAGGGGGAAGACAATTGCTAACACCCTGACCCAGGGTCGAACTCGCAACCTCTCGCTTCCGAGGCATGTGCGCTTGCTTACCACTCGGCCACCCAGACCATAGACTTTCACGTCACAGTGGTTTCCTCTACGTAACTGTCTGCAACCCACCCACCCACCCCCCCCCCCCACCCCCACCCCCTCCCTCTCTCTCTCTCTCTCTCTCTCTCTCTCTCTCTCTCTCTCTCTCTCTCTCTCTCTCTCGGAAAAATGCATATATGACAAGCTAAGTCATGTTACCCTAAAATAAAAAGATGTGTCATTGTCATTGTCATGTCAGTATCCCGTCACCACAGTGCTCAATGCTGATTCGCGTAGCATTGTTCTCTGTCTGGTGTCACGATAGGGCAGAGGTGACGAGAGCCAGAATGGTGGCGACATCATTTAGTTTGTCATCGCTGTGATTCATATCGTGATGTCATTACGTGAAGTGTTAGTTTTGTTGTTGCAAATGGGTTGTCTAGAGAGAGAGAGAGAGAGAGAGAGAGAGAGAGAGAGAGAGAGATGAACTCAAGTGAACTGAACTTCATTAAACAAGGACTGAGACTAAAGGCTATCGAGCCTTCAACCCCCCCCCCCCCCCCCCCCCCCCCCCAAGTGTACTTTGAATAAGAACAACATTTGTGGTGCCAGAAACAAAATTGTCAGAGTCAGGCCAGTAGGCTACCAGCGTGAGAATAGTTATAAGAAGCATAGTGACAGATGCAAGACTACGGCTGAGGTGCACAGAGCGTCGCGGTGTCCGACTGAGAATGACCGACAGACTGTGTAAACTGTACTTGATCTGACCACATGTCGGTAACGACCACTGTTGGTCGGTCCCTCGGCTGGTCGTTAGAGACAGGTTCGACGGTAGAATCAAAAACCTTGGATCCTTATGAGTCGCCGTTGTGTGCAGGGGGTTGCTGTCGACAGGTGGTCGCCAGGGCAGATTCGATTTTACAAGCCCCCCCAAAAGATAAATAGAGAATACTACATGGCTTGCTGTGTCGTACAAGATTTACACGAGTTGTTTTTTTAAATATTGAACTGCGAGCAAAAGCGAGCTGTTCACTATTTGACTGAAAATGTCCTGCAGTCGAGGCAGCTAACTTGAAGACGCTGTTTTGGAACCTCGATCACTTCTAAAGCCTCGTGCAATCTATTACGTCAAAGTAAAGAAACGTCACTCTGAAAGTGCGGCGTGACGTGTTATTTCTAAAAATTCATCGAGGGTAATTAGCGAGCGCAATTTTTTTTCTATCATGACGTTTGTCTCGGTGACTTTGGCATCATAAGCAGTGGAAAAACAGTTATTCCCCCCTCTGCTTCTTTACCTCTGTAAACTTGTAGAGCTAGTTATTTTTCGATAATGACCCAGCAACCAAACAAATAACGAGCCAGCAACAACCTGAATCCTCGATAGTGCAATGGGTTGAGAAGCTGCTCTGTTTCGGTACTACTTTTGCGACTGAAAAGATTCGAACGCTCTAATGTACGAAGTCTACATTTCTATGTGGAGCAAACAATACAAACATACCGCATTTAAATTAACAACTACAGGCCTGAACACATGAATCTCCATATAAAATCCATGAGTTCGGTTGTTTTCTGAATCTAGATCTGCCGTGCACAAACGTTCATCACAAGCAAATTCCCAAGCCAAGTAACTCATACTTCGTCTAGCGACAAGAGTAGTTCCCCTTCTTTTCACTCAGTTTCTTCGACAACACTGACTGCAATCCGACGGTCAGTTTTCAACAATATTTCATTTTATGAACAGATCACACGCAACCAAATGCACACATCTCATCAATTTAAACAACATAAAGCGGTTTCATACACTATTTTCCCCAGAAAACTGAACTTCATACAGTAATTAACGTTGGACCACGGGTGCAAAAGTTCGTCTGCTAGTCCCATTTGACGAAAGAACATTATCCTAAGCGATACTAAAACATAAACATGCAGAACACACAATATCTGCCTTTACCGCCACAGCAGAATAACAGCATATCTGTGTACTTGATTTTAGTCCAAAACAGGGAAACTGACAAGAAGTGTTAACAGAATGGAATGATTTGCACGGAACTATACAACCGCGCATCAATCGATCGCCTGCGCAGGTTGACTGGTTGAGTGATTCGGATTCGATCAAACTTTTGCACAAAAATTCCTGTTTTCTTTGAATAACTGAAGAAAGGAGGAATAAAGAGGTTACACACCTCGTCTCAGTGATTATTAAAAATAATGGTCTCAGTTCGCGGTCATGAAAAAGCTCGCTGAAGCTCGCATTTTTCATGATCCGCCAACTTCGACCAATATTTTTAATAATCACTGAGACTCGGCATGTAACCTCTACGTCCCTGCCAGACTTGCTTGACATGACCTCATTTACATGATATACACACGTGTGATTTGAACGATTATTATATCACGAGTGTCTCTCTCACGTATGTAGGATAAAGTAATGTCTAACATGCATGTCTAATTGTCTGCCCATCCCAATCTTGCAGAAGATCGAAGAACGCTTCTTAACGTCAAGCATTATTTCCAAGGAGAAATCCACTGAATGGGGAGTAAATACACACAACTATTGACCTGTCGCCCAAGCAATATGCATGTACTGCGTCGAACGCTGAAGCAGAATTAAAAAATCAACAAGAAACTGAAGTGGCGTATGGCCGCCCGAATGGCGGGGTATAATCGGTCATACACGTAAAAACCCAATCATGCAAAAACAGTAATGAACGTGGGAGTTTCATCCTATGAACAAAGAAGAAGAAGAAACAAAAAACAGATATTTTTGTCTTTATAAATTTATTGAACACGTTTCAAAAGGATATGAACAAGCACGAATAATATGAATTATCTGAGCCTCATTCTTCTACAATTTCCACCCACCGAAAAATAAACTGGGCTCAAAATGACAAAATATGATATTGTTAATGGCGTGAAACGAACGTTTTTTACAACATGTGTCCATATTTCTTTTAATTGCAAACCAAATCAGAAGGCAACACTGGACTGCTGTATCACATTTTGCTCGTGTAGTAAATAAAGGTATAAGTTATCCGAGCTTCATGTTCACATTTTCATCTCCTTACGGTTTTTTTCAAATTGCTTTAACTCGAGATGTTTTCAGTCTGCTCTTCTTCCTTATTAAAAGCTTGCGTGAAGTATGTTTACGTGTGGGAAGTGTGTTTGATCTTTTTGTCCTAATACTTCTTAACTTCGTGTCAGGTCATATACGGGGCAGCAAGGAATCTCATTAACCGTGGGCTGTATGACAACGCACGCACGGATGTGTGTGTGTGTGTGTGTGTGTGTGTGTGTGTGTGTGTGTGTGTGTGTGAGTATGTGTGTGTGTGTGTTTGTGTGTGTGTCTGTCTGTCTGTGTGTCTGTGTGTCTGTCTGTCTGATGTGTGAGTGCGTGTGTGTGTGTGTGTGTGTGTGTGTGTGTGTATGTGTGTGTGTGTGTGTGTGTGTGTGTGTGTGTGTGTGTGTGTGTGTGCATGTGTGTGTCTGTCTGGATTTCTGTGTGTGAGCGTGTCTGTGTGCGTGTCCACATGTCTCTGCGTATAAGTGTGGTGAGTGCGTGCATGAGAGTACAGAATGGTGGGGGGAGGGGGGGGGGGACTTCTGTATGTATAGATCACATCGTTTGTTCTGCTATAACTTGCCATGTAACTTGGAGAAGTTTGAAAGTGGTGTCAGACCTACGTCAAAAGCCTCGAAAATAAAATGGAAAGACATGAAAAGACAAGGCAAGAAATCGTATTAAAAAAAAATACAACAACAACAACCATTCGGGTTCATTAACATTTCCCGCTAGAAAGACGCTGTGGACCACGCAACACAATAAATTAATCTTACCGACACGGCATTTTCTGGACCTAACGTTAGATCCGACAAATGACGGGCGGAGAGACCTAGTGGATAAGACATCGGCCTCCTAATCGGAAGGTCGTGAGCTCAAATCCCGGCCGCGGCCGCCTGGTGGGTTAAGGGTGGAGATTTTTTCCGATCTCACAGGTCAAGTTATGTGCAGACCTGCTAGTGCCTAAACCCCCTTTCGTGTGTACACGCAAGCACAAGACCAAGTGCGCACGGAAAAGATCCTGTAATGCATGTCAGAGTTCGGTGGGTTATAGAAACACAAAAGTACCCAGCATGCCTCCCCCGAAAGCGGCGTATGGCTGCCTGAATGGCGGGGTTAAAACGGTCATACACGTAAAAACCCACTCGTGCAAAAAAAAGAGTGAACATGGGAGTTTCACCCCATGAACGAAGAAGAAGAAGAAGAAGAAGAAAAAGAAGAAGAAGAAGAGATCCGACAATTCTATACACGGCCTTCGCCTTGAGGCATACAGCTCAACATGTCAACTTAGTTACGCAACGGAACATGAGTTACTCAACTAGTCTAAGAGGGCCGTCACACATGCGACTGAGTCGCGCGATTTATCCTGTCACACAGCCGACTCAGTCGTAGAAAACAGCTACGACAAGTCTGCGACTCAGTCTCATGCGATTCCCTCGTAGCTTTGAGGTTTAGAACATGTTCTATTCCTGCGATCCAGTCGTCGGTCAATCGCAGGGGCAGAGCCAATCAGAACGCGTTGTTGCGGCCTTGACGCCGTGACGTACAATAATGGCGGACAGTGGCGTACAGCGTCTCTTCGTCGATTCAAAACTTTTTGGAAGAACAGTTTTTTACTCAGATATAAAGGAGACATTTTAGGCGTGTACAGCGATCAGGAAACATTAATTGCAGCTGTCTGGGAACTTTATTTCTTGCAAAGGCGTAATGCTGAAAGGAATTTTTCAGAAAGGTAGAGCGATGTTCGAACATTTAGCGTCTGCTCTCGCAAAGCGCGCTTGCCGTGTTCACTGTGACACGTCACTTCCGCCCCGCTCGCGTGGAGTTATCGTTCGTCAGTCGTTCGTCTATCGTTCATCGTGTGACGGGTCAATGGCCTACGATGTGATGTGCGATCGGCCAAAGACTGAATCGCGACGACTGAGTCGCATGTATGACCGCAGCTTAACATGATGTTACGTACTACACCTTCTTAATGTAATCCTAAAATATCCAGTACATTACGCGCAGTTACGTAGCAGGATACGTTGAAGTATTTCTAAAATGCTGCCCCTTCGGTTTGCCACGGTTAAATCAAAATGCTGCCCCTTGGGTTGGCCACGGTTAAATCAAAATGCTGCCCCTTGGGTTGGCCACGGTTAAATCAAAATGCTGCCCCTTGGGTTGGCCACGGTTAAATCAAAATGCTGCCCCTTGGGTTGGCCAC
>NC_090250.1:27681649-27689149 GCF_037325665.1 Littorina saxatilis | reverse complement strand
CACACACACACACAAACACACACACACATACACACACATACACACATTCACAAACACATACACACACACACATACACACACATACACACACATACACACACACACATACACACACACATACTCACACACACACACACCCATACATACACACACACACACATACACATACACATACACATACACATACACACACTCACACACACATACACACACACACAACCCAATCACCCCCCCACACACACACACACACGCACGCACACACACACACACACACACACCAACGCACTAACAAACACATGCCCACCCCCCCCCCACCCCCATCCTTCCCCACCCCCATCCTTCCCACCCAACCATACACCCCACCACGCCCCTCGCATTAAAATCAATAACAACCCCCCGCCACATCAGTTCAAGAACACACTGAGGCGGAACAAAGCGAGGGACAAAACTATAAGCACTAATTGAATCTCTAGAGTATTTTACACACGACAGAAAAGCTGTCGAAGCACTCAAGTATGACCAGGCGAGGACAGATACAATCTGTATTTCGTCAAGCTGTTGGTCATTGAAGTCGTTCGTTCCTGTTTGTTAAGTTCGTAAACCTACATCCAAATAGATAGGTCGAATTGGTGTTAACTGTTATGGTTACTGTATAAGGCTGAAGGCAGTGTGCTTGTTATTGGTAAGCATTAACATCACTCTGGACATTTGGCTTGAGTTATCTAATATTCTTTCATCGCTTATAAATGGCTTGAAGTTGTACCTTTCGTCTTTTCTTTTTTCACCTCTTTTTTTATTTGACTTGCTGCTTTAGTTGTATTGATTATTGAACGTTGGTGAGCGTTCCTTTCACTCAATGTCGTACAACTACTAACTGGTCGTTCACAAAGAAGGTAAGATAAGTAAAATATAGGTGTTACAACTCTATACAATCATAATAATGGTTGCTATATTCCACTACCGATAATGTACTTGTTATAGGTGAACATGATAAATCACCATAGATATTTAGCTAGGCCTCTTTGACATTCATTCATTAGTTGTATATTGCATTTTATTTCTGTGTCTTCTTTTCTTTTAAACCGGTCTTTGTGGTTGTTGTGGTCCTTGTACACAAACTGTGCGCCTGTTATTACTGTACATGCCGTACGTACTGAAATCGCTGTACGTTGTTAGTTCGCCGTTCTCAGTCCTGACGTCCATCGATTGCAAATGAGTCGTTTGGCGAGGCTCAGCCATGTCAGTGGTTGTTGTGATCGATAGTGTTTACGTCCAGATTCTCCTGTTCGTTGGTCTTTAAATTCCTTCCTTTGTCAGATTGTCAGTCACTTAGTCCAGGGCTCCCCACGGACCCCCTCCTACAGGGTCCCGGGACCCCCACTTTCAAATTTTAGAGAGTCCATGAACCCCCACTTGCACAATTTGTAGAGGGTTCCCAGGCTCCAAAAGCCGAAAAGTCCAGGTGTACTTATGAAACAGTGTGGTCACGCATTGTGTGCTGTGTTCAATAATTGACGATTGCAGTCTGAAAAAGTAAATACAGTTCGCACGATCAAGAAATTTAGAGCGTCTCAGGACCCGCTCTTTTAAAGTTTAGTGCGTCCCGGGACCCCCTCCATAAATTTCCAGTACGTGTTTTCGGCTTCTAGTGCGTATAGGACGCAGGGACGCGCACTTTGGCGAGCCCTGTTAGTCATTAACTTTAGTTATGGACATTGCTTGACCACAATTGTCCTGACTGAAAACACACCAGGGCACACCAAAGACGTGACCTAACTATCTGACTTGTCCTGTATTGTAATTCAATCAAGCAAGGTTTCGGATTTGATATACCGAAACCGCCAACTGGACAGATCAAAGTGGCTTATCTTAGTTTATTTGCTATTAACACACAGTTCATGAAAGGAATCTCTAGTATCCACCTAATTATATTGCCACTTTGGATAATTGGATATCAACACGAAATTGTTGTTGTTGTTGTTGTTGTTGTTGTTTTAGTCATATTTAAACTTATGCCCAAATGATACGGAAAGGAACATGGCCAGGTGTCAACCACAAGACAGTAAGCTTATTACTACATCCAAGTGTACTACATAAAACAAGAGGCAAAGGTTGTTTCACCTAGACTTGTAGATGGGATGAGCGACGATGTGTGGTTGTCAGTCAGTTGTCACAGATAACCTCACTTCGTTTATTTGCCCTGCTGCCTTTCTCTTGCTTCGGCTGATAAAAGCTGGAACCTCCCGACTCGGCACAAAAATGTTGCCAGAATGTTTATATTTAGTTCAAGAAGATTCCACCCCCCCCCCCCCACCCACTTCCCCACATCCCCCCCCCCCCTCCCCAGCCCTCCCCCACGACCTCCTCTCCCCTCTAGCTTTTGTTTGTTGTTTTTGCTTCGTAAAGTAAAAACACCATGAGAGCGTTTCTTTGGCAAGTGTTTGGAAAAGTTTCAAAATGATTCAAGTGTCTGTCAGCCGTGTGCTCGGTCGAAGTTCATGTATGTGTTATATTTGTCTTGAAAGTTTTGACATAAATTCATTATGGGAACTTATTATTGAACGAAGATAGGACCGCGAAAATGACATTTTAGCGTAATTCCGCAAGAAATAGACGGGTTTTTTGCAAGGAGTTTGTGGTAAAAAAAACAAATCCTGTTTTCAAGTCATATGAAAGTAATTCCTGCCGTTTCTGCGGATGTTTTCCGTTCTTTAGCTTCAGAAATGTTTGCTTTTACTTTATAGAGATTATGAATGGCATTGTCTTGTCTTGTCTTGTCTTGTCTTGTCTTGTCTTGTATTGTACTGTATTGCATTGCATTGTATTTCATTGAATTGAATCAGTAGTATTCTATTCAATTTGTATCTATTCTAGTAAATCAAAATAATTTATAAAGCCTCCGACACTCAGCCTGGGCGCCGTGCACATCTCTTCCCGTACAAAATTCAAAGTTTTAAGTTCCCGGCCTATATCGATCATTCTTTTGTTTCTCACTTCTTGGTTTAGAAACAAAACAAAGTTTGTGAAAGAAAACAAGCTGAGGGCGATGTAGCGAACGGTGAAATAACGAAGATTTCACACCCGAGGAACACTCGAGGGGTGAACAAAACAAAACAAAAAACAAAATACAACGGCTTGTTACGATAACGTCAGGGGAAACAATTCAAAGCAAAACAAAACAAGAAGGAATAGGGAGAAGAAGAAAACAAAAACACAGAGAACGAAGTGCTGACAGAAATAGAGGAAAACACTTGTAAAACAAAGAAGTTGGGAGAACAAAAGAATCGTTGATTTTGTTTCTTGGATATTTTCTGCGGATGCTGCAGAAATTCTTAAGACAACACCTTTGTGTTAAGTACTCAAAGTTTGCTTTGTAAACTTTTGTTAGTTGGTTGTCGCTTGTTTGCTTGTTTTCGTGAGAGAGAGAGAGAGAGAGAGAGAGAGAGAGAGAGAGAGAGAGAGAGAGAGAGAGAGAGAGAGAGAGAGAGAGAGAGAGAGAGAGACAGACAGACAGAGAGACAGACAGACAGACAGATAGACAGACAGACAGACAGACAGACAGACAGACAGAAACAGAGACAGAGAAAGGGACAGAGAGAGAGAGACAGACAGAGAGAGAGAGAGAGAGAGTGAAGAAGAGATAGAGGGAGAGAGAGAAAGAGAGAGAGATATATATATAGAGAGATATATATATATATATATATAGAGAGAGAGAGAGAGAGAGAGAGAGAGAGAGAGAGAGGAAATATTTGGGATGGAGAGATAAAAGAGAAAAACAGAGAAAGCCAGAGAGAGAAAGAGAGTGAGAAAGAGAGAGAGAGAGAGAGAGAGAGAGAGAGAGAGAGAGAGAGAGAGAGAGAGAGACACGAGAGGTTGACTGACTGACTGACTGACAGACTGGCTGATTAACTGAAGAAGGACAAACGGATCAACCAATAAATACACACACACAAGCAATACCACTTGGTTACAACTTTGTCGAGCACGCTCATTCTATATTATGATGTGAATAACGACAGCGAAGAAGAGGGCGGGGCCGTGAGGAGTGATGTGATCAGTTCTCAGTAAGCTTACTTACGTACTTGCATACTCACTGCCCGTTATGCCGGTTGGCATGAAGGGCAGCTATCTTCGTCAGCAGAAAACGATAAATGCCCAGTTGCATCGTTTTCAAGCTTTGAAGAAGAAATCCGTTTTGATATCATATTCAAAGTAAAACTATCATTTCCTACAGTTTTAATCAAGTCCTGCAATACAAGGCGAAGATGGGGGTGGAGATCATAGTTGCGAAGCAGGGGCGGGGGGAGGGGAGAAGGGGGGGAAGAAAACGTCTGACAGTATCTCACCATCGCTCCAGTTTTCGGAATCCCTGGGGTTTCATTTTCTTATAGAGTGCCAGTTTGTCTTTGTGTGATTGTTGCGGTGAGATTCAGTCTGGAATGCCGAATGGTACACATACTTACGAGGAAACTATGCTTGACTGAAAACAGTCTCGTTATGGAACAAAACTTGAATGACCGCAGTCCAGAATCACCCCCCCCCCCCCCTCCTACTTTTCCTCCCTCACACTCTCTCTTTACCCTCCTCCTCACACCATCGTCCTTCCTCTCCACTCCTCCTTTTCACGTTATTTTCTTCAAGATTTCCTGAAGGTCGATAGAACTGTAGCCAAGTGGCGTACCCCGTCTCTTTGTGTGTGTTATCTCCTGCCCGACCCAGTTGCCTCCCCTGTCTATAGCTATTCCCTCTGTGTGTGTGTGTTAGTTACATTGGGTTTACCTTCAAATATTGCCCTTTGTGCTAGGAAGTCCCTAACTTAAAATGGTGAGAAGCAGCAGAGTAACCTCTAACCATATGCATCAGTGCCTAATGAGTGACTAAATAATACCTGGTTGTCTTTGTGCACTGGACTTTATTGTTGTAAACTGATCGAAGAAGTGTGTTTACTATCGTAGGGTAGACTCTTGACCGGATTCATTTCTAATCTAGGTGGTAAGATCCCATAACTTTCCCGGCCCCTTTTAGCTACTATTATGTATCAGCTTTGACACTGGCTTGTAATCTAATGAGCCTTATCCGGTGTGCACTGCAGACAGGGCCCTCTTCACCCTTTAGCTAGTATTATGTATCAGCTTTGACACTGCTTGTAATCTAATGAGCCTTATCCCGTGTGTGATGCAGACAGGGCCCTCTTCTCCCATTAGCTAGTGTAATTGCTCGTAATATTTCCGGTGTTTAACACAGGGCTCTCTGCATTTTTAACGATCCCTTTCATTGGGCAGGCATTTTAAGTAGAACACCCCCCGTTGGCTTACACAGGGTAGCCTTCCTATTGGCCTATCGCCACAGGGAATCGGAAGTGACCACTGTCGTTAAAAGAGCGAGCAGAGAGTAGAACAGACAATGCGATTTGTGATAGTGAGCTGTGCGGTGCTCCTATTGGGTTGTCGTGAACCGGTCTAGTGTGTAGTTTGGCGCGACGTTTGTAATCGGTCGACTTGTGGTTTTGAATTCGTGCTCTTGTGTTTCGCGACTAGCGTCAGCAGCAGTTTTGTGTTTCTTTTACGTGTGCTCTCTGAGGAGAATCTTGCCTTCTTCTTTACACTGCTTTCTGGTTGCTACCAGAATAATATTGCCTTTTAATTATACTGCTTTCTGGTTGATACCAGAACTCATAGTTATATTTCTTGCTACTAGAATAATTACCTTATCACACTATTTCTGGTTTGCACCAGAAATACATATATTGTTTCTGGGTCATTTATATACACATATTAGTTCTGGTTGCTACTAGAATAATTACCTTTTAACACTATTTCTGGCATATATTGTTTCTGGTCTTACCTACATATATTGTATCTGGTTCTATTATTGTTTCTAGCTGATTCTGATACTGGTAGATATTAGAATTCATAATTGCTATTTCTGGTTTTATGTAAGCATTGCTATTTCTTGTACTAGAGTACTGTTCTGTTCATTGTTTCTAAATTATAACTTATAGCGTTGTCTCTGGTTGCTACCAGATTTAGCTAAACTGTTTTGGAATATTTCTGATTTAGATAAGCTACCTGAGTGGTTATTTTTAGTTACATTTCCTTTAATAAAAGATAAGTTAAAGCAACCTCTGTCTTCGGTGTCTTAATTGTATGCTCGTCTGCCTGTGCTATATATCCTTTCCTTCCACCCGACCTTCCCACAGAACAAAAGACAATCGTACTGAAAACGATATACACACCCACGCCCCTCATTACAAACCTACGCTCGACTTTACACATGCCCACGTGTGGCTACGCCTTCTACTGCACTTTCAAAAAGCGCCGCGTCAAATTAAAAAGTCGCCGCAGCAGTTCGCGGTGGCGATGGTGGTGGGAGTTGCCCCGCCGACGGCTGCGACCACTCACAGAACAGCAACGACGCCGTGAGCCGGGAAAACGACCCGACGCGTGGCGGAATCGTCAACCCACACGCACACACGCACCCCACGGAACCAACCGGAGAACCGCCCGTAACATTTTGTTGTTGACAAAAACTATAGGCCCCGTTTCTTCCTCTCCCTCTCTCCCCCTATCTCTCTCCCGCTTCCCCCCTTTTCTCCCGTTTTCTATCATTCGTCTATGGGTCTCGGGCCACGCTTTTCAAAGTGTCGTCAGTCTCGGTCCGCCCTTTACCTGGCTTGTAGTGTTGGTGTTGAAACTGTAAGCGTGCAAGTGTCACTCGTTCCACTTTTTGTGTGTGTGCGTAGGGGGGGTGAGAAGAATATAAACACAAGACGTCTGCCTCCTTTCTTTTCAAAACTTTTGTCACCGTGAGACAGCATACACACACATACCCATACACACATACACACACACCTGTTTTGTTCACAAGGTGAAGTTCCGCTTTGAAAGCAAAGTGGCACACAATACCATTAGTGGACCTCTTTCAGCATGTGATGAAAAAAGCTGTTCAAGGTATCGGAGGAGTACTTTTCCCCTCAGTGTCATTTCAACAGTTTGGACGATCCACTGCCCTCTAGTTGACCGCAGCGCTCTGACAGGACTTATTAGTGGACTTAGAAGCGGAGTTTTAAAGCGTACTTACACCGTGCTGTGTGTTAAGGTGGAAGGGCAGTGTGTAACCTTGATTTATCTATCTGTGGCAGAGGCGACACGCGCCTAAATCTTTGCCAGTGTATAGGGGCTTGTAGTTATTGAAAGTAATGTCAATTGTTATCCTCGCAAACTGTGTTGGAGTATTGCGACACATGCCTGTATTTTTTGCCAGTGTCTAGGGGCTTCACAGTACTGTCAATTGTTTTCCTCGCAAACTGTGTTGAGTTTTCCGGTTACGTTTTAAACTAAAGACTGAGTTGCTGAAGTTTCAAAGGATTTTTGGATGTTTTCGCCTGGAAGGTCTTGTCGCTTTCATTCAACATTTCTAAGGTAAGTTGTTTTAACTGGTTTTGTTGTGTGCGTACCGATAAGCATGAATATCTTTGTGTGTGTGTGTTTCACTGTTTGT
>NC_090250.1:27661649-27679149 GCF_037325665.1 Littorina saxatilis | reverse complement strand
GTGTGTGTGTGTGTGTGTGTGTGTGTGTGCTTGTGTGTGTGTAGAGCGATTCAGAGTAAACTACTGGACCGATCTTTATGACATTTGACATGAGAGTTCCTGGGTATGATATCCCCGGACGTTTTTTTCATTTTTTCGATGAATGTCTTTCATGACGTCATATCCGGCTTTTTGTAAAAGTTGAGGCGGCACTGTCACACCCTCATTTTTCAATCAAATTGATTGAAATTTTGGCCAAGCAATCTTCGACGAAGGCCGGACTTCGGTATTGCATTTCAGCTTGGTGGCTTAAAAATTAATTGATGACTTTGGTCATTACAAATCTGAAAATTGTAAAAAAAAATAAAAATGTATAAAACGATCCAAATTTACGTTCATATTATTCTTCATCATTTTCTGATTCCAAAAATATATAAATATGTTATATTTGGATTAAAAACAAGCTCTGAAAATTAAAAAAAAATTAAAATTATGATCAAAATTAAATTTTTGAAATCAATTTAAAAACACTTTCATCTTATTCCTTGTCGGTTCCTGATTCCAAAAACATATAGATATGATATGTTTGGATTAAAAACACGCTCAGAAAGTTAAAACGAAGAGAGGTACAGTAAAGCGTGCTATGAAGCACAGCGCAACCGCTACCGCGCCAAACAGGCTCGTCACTTTCACTGCCTTTTGCACTAGCGGCGGACTACGTTCAATTTCATTCTGTGAGTTTCACAGCTTGACTAAATGTAGTAATTTCGCCTTGCGCGACTTGTTTATCTTTGTCTTCCTCTACCTTTTCCTCCTCTTCCTCGTTAGTCTCCTCCCCCCTCCCCTTCCTGCCCTTTTGGTATCTTCTCCCTCTTTATCACCCTCTCCCCGTCTCCATCTTTTTCATTCTTGTCGCCTCCGCCTCATATCACCTTCTTTCTCCCCCTCGCTTTCTCCTCAACTTTGTTCTCCCCTTTGTCATCCCCATTCTCCTCCTTCGTTTGTACCTTCTTCTCCTCAGCTGCCTCCTCCTCCTTCACCTCCTCGCCCCCTCCTCTCCCTTCTCCTCTATACCATCTTCTCCTCCTTTTTTTTATCTTTGTCTCCCTCTACCTTCTCCTCCTCCTTGTTCCTCTCCTTTTTGTGCACCCCCCCCCCCCCTCTTCCTCCCTCTTAGGTATCTTCCCCCTATATCACCTTCTTCCTCCTCTTCTTCTTCCTCCTCCTCTTCTTCCTCCTCCTCTTCTTCCTCCTCCTCTTCTTCCTCCTCCTCTTCTTCCTCCTCCTCTTCTTCCTCCTCCTCTTCTTCCTCCTCCTCCTTCTTTCCACATCTTCTTTTGTGTTGCCTCACTTTATCCTTCAATTCACGACCCACCTGTTTTCTTTCGCTGTACAACTGTAGAGTTCTATGATATGTTTTCCTCGTTTGCTACGTGGTAGTAGATTGACAGATTGCTTCGTAACCACACCCCTTAATGCGAATATCTTATTTGACGGTGTCTATTCACTGATAATTATAACACGGTTTTGTACACCTGTGTCACTGACAAATTAACAGTGTTGGTCTGTGCTTTAAAAAAAAACACACAAAAAACCACGATAAAAGTCGGAAAACCAACTAAATTAAAGCTTGGGAATACCAAAAACGAAAAGGAAGAACAATTAAACAAGCAAAAATTGTAACTGGATGGGTTTTTACTATTGTGGCTTCTTCTTCTTCTTCTTCTTGGCGTTCGCAGAGGTTACACAATCAGTCCAGCACTGGTGATAAATGTTGTTGTTTTCTCCAACTCCTGTCGACTGCCGTATAGTTTGGTCTGCAAGGGAGTTGGTGACGGCCACACTTCTTTTCGTTCCTCATCTAGTAAGGGACATCGCTGTAAGATGTGTTCCGCTGTTTGGTCTTCTTGACCGCAGGCACAGGTTGGTGATGGCGCCAGCTTGAACTTTCGGTTCATGTGAGCATTGAGCCTGTTGTGGCCAGTACGCAGCCTGATGAGGTTGACTTGCTGCTCTCTGGACATTGTGTGGTAGTCATCTCTGTTTGTCCTTGGCCTCATCAATGCCTTGATGATTGTCTTCTGCTCACTAAAGCTGACACTGTTTTCAGGTTGGTCTTCCACGGCTCCTTCTTTCGCCAGCTCATCTGCCCTTTCATTTCCTGGTATCCCACAGTGTGCTGGTATCCACTGGAGGACAACTCTTCTGGTTTGTCTGACCATCTGTAATGCTTTGGCCAGCTGTGGGAGTTTGTCGTTCTCTAGGGCCTGAAGGACTGAAAGGGCGTCCGAGAGGAAGACAACTTGGTAGCAAGGGTCTGCGGAGTCCTGAACCAAGGAGGCGGCCTGCATGAGAGCTTCTGCTTCTGCTTTATAGTTTGTGCAGTGTTTGCCAGTGGCAACGCTGGATGTAGCTGTATGTCCCCCAGGGAACTGGATGAGAATGCCTGCACCTCCATTGAGCACGGCGTTAAGACCATGACAGACGGGCAACACAAAACAATGTTTTCGACAAAAACTCCAACTCAAAACGTTGGAGAAACACATGTTTTCAAAGCGGGGATGTCACACGCGAAACACACAGACTAGCATGCTTCCTGTTTTCACAGAAATATCGGTCAGTGTCAGCTTGACCCGTTCCAGCTACCGCGCTGTGTGCGGTCAGTTTGTACACATGCATGCATGCAGCGCCCACTCAAACGGTCAGTGTCAGGTTGACCCGTCCAGTACAGCGTACTGCGCTTGTTCGGGTTTCGGGTTTGTAAACAACACGGCTGAAAGCGCACACTGATATTAGTGACTCTTGTCAAACGTTACAGGCTCCATATAGCTCTAGTAAGGATTCAGGGCTCCAGTACTACCTTCAATCGGTACCGCCTCTGGATCGGCCATTTTTTTCTCTCTTGTTGATGCCGGAAACCGAGTCACGTGAATTGATCGTCCGCTGTTCATTGGCTGACTACCAAAACGTGTTTTCAGATTTTAGAGCAGGCTCTAAAACCAAAAACACGACGCGGAAACACGAAACAGTGTTTTCCGAAACGCGTTTTGAGGGATGTCACACGGGAAACACGCTGTTTTGTGTTTGTTTTGAGAGAAAACACTGTTTTGTGTAGTCCGTCTGTCATGGGCTTTAGTTGCTGATCCATCGGTGTATACATGGATCCACGCCTCTTTTGGGTACTGTTCGTCGATCAGGGCTAAGGTGAGTGCCTGTCGAGCTGTGTCATTCTGATCTTCTCCTGAGGTAACATGTGGAACACTGGTGCAGATCTGGATGCCTGGTTTCTCTGTTGCCTTGGGGGTTTCCTCTTCTTCTTGAGTCAGAGGTAGAGTGTTCTGTGGGAGGACTTCTCTGTACTGTCGAGAAAGTCTCTTGCTCTCGTGTACAAAACTGCTCCGTTTGAGCCGGTTCTTGGTGAGGTTGCTCAGTCTGTGCTTCATGGGGTGGTCGGGTAGGCACTTGAGCTTCTCGGCCTGTACCATAGTCTTGGCTTCTCTTCTCTGACAGAGGGGTTGGATGGTGGTAAGCTTCTCCATTTCCTTGATGGGCGTGGATTTCATTGCACCAGTGATGAGTCGGAGGGCCTGGTTTTGCACACGGTCAAGGGTCTGCAGGTTTGTCTTGGCTGAGGTTGACCACGCTGTGGAGCCGTACTCGAGGTGGGGTCTGATTGTTCCCTGGTATACTGTCTTCAGTATCTTCTCGTTCGCTCCCCAGGTGGTACCTGCCAGCTTCCTGAGTATGGCTAGCTTGCGCCGGGCCTTCGTCTCTGCCTGTGCAATGTGTGGTTTCCAGGTCTGCCGTCTATCAAAGGTGACACAAGGTACGTTGCTTCTTCATCCTCTCTCAGAGGAGTTCCACCAAGCCTAATGGTTCCGGCTTTCTGCTTTGGCGACAGTGTGAATAGGGTGGTGGAGGATTTCTCCTTGTTGATGGAGACGCACCAATCTTCTGCCCATGCGTTCAGCCTATCTGCCGCTTGCTGCATTCTGTAGGTGGCAGTACTTGCGTGCTCCTCCTTGCACCAGATCACAAGGTCGTCTGCGTAGAGAGCAGCTTTGATCCCCTTGGGCATCTCAGACACCAGATCGTCGATGAAGAGAAGGAAGAGTGTGGGGGAGAGGACTCCGCCCTGAGGGACGCCATGACGAAGGAGGAACTTCTTGCTTTTGGTCTGGTCGACGTTAACTCTTGCCCTGCGGTTATAGAGGTAAGAGCGAATCCACTGGTACATGTTGCTGGACACGCCTTTCCTCAGCAGTTTTACAAGGAGTCCATCTTTCCAGACCTTGTCAAAGGCCTTCTGAAGATCTATCCAGGTGACGAAGACCAGCTTCTGTTCCTGAAAGGCATCTTCAACTTCTTGCGCCAGGTAAGTGACCTGATCTTCAGTGCTGCGGAACTGTCGGAATCCAGCTTGTTCAGGGGCGAGGAGGTTCCTGGATTCCAGGTACCACCTGAGGCGCTCGTTCACAATTCTCTCCAGGGTCTTCACAACACAGCTGGTGAGGCTGATTGGGCGATAGCTGGTGGCCTTCTTTGGATCCTTCCCTTTTTTTAAGATGGGGATCATGATCGCTTCTCGCCAGAGTTGTGGTAGCGATCCTTCTTGCCAGCTGCTGTTGAAGACCTCGAGTAGCTTGTTCTCTGCTGCGCTACCAAGGTGGGTTAGCATCTCGTTGGTGATGCCGTCTGGGCCAGGGGACTTCTTCGCCTTTGACTTTTTCAGAGCTGAGTGCAGCTCGTGGAGTGTGAGTGGTTGACTCATGGCGTCCACTGTCGACTGTCTGGCAGGTCTCTCTCTTTTCTCTCTTCTTGCTTCTCTCTGTTTCTCGGGGCTAACATGGAGGTTGCTCTCAGCTGCATAGCTTTCAGCAAATTGGTTGGCAGCATGCTTTCCAGTTAGCACCTTCTCGTTCTCTTCTAATGTGATCTTTCCTCTGCTGGTGTTCTCATCATTCAACTGCTTGGTGAGCCTCCAGAGCTTTCTGCCATCCTTCTCAAGGTTCAGAGAGCTTGTTTTCTCTTGCCAGCTTCTCCGTCTTGCCTGTAGCTTCTTTTTGAGAAATATGGCTTTGGCTTCCTGGAGGCGGATGTTGTTGTTTTGTGACGGGTTGACTTCTGCTTCCCTTCTGGCGTCTGCCAGATCATCATCCAGTTCCTGCAATTCATTGCTCCAGTAGGGCTTATAGTCTCTCCTGGCACCCCTGGGAATGGACTCATGCGCTGCTCTGAGGATGCTCATGTTGAAGTCCTTCGCCATCATGTTGATGTCTCGACCCTCGACTCTGATGTCTTTGGTGAGTTCGCTGGTGCGGTGTCTAAAGAGGAACCAGTTCGCTCTTTTGTAGTTCCACCGTGGGAAGGAAGCTTCAGTGCAGGACTCCATACCCAGGGTCAAAAAGACTGGCCGATGGTCACTTCCACCTAGCTGTTCTCCGACCTCTCTGCTGGTTAGCTGGTGCATGTCTTCCGTGCAGAAGGCTAGGTCAGGAGTTGATGTAGTGTGCCATCTTCTGGAGTAGAATGTAGGGCAGTCAAAGGGACTGTTCAAAAGGATGAGACCTTTGTCGTCCTGCCAGTTCTCCACCTCTTCTCCTCTCCGATCCAGGTGGTCATATCCCCAACTCTGTGAATGACTGTTGAAGTCACCCACCACGATGAAGTTGGAGGCCTTTGCGGGGATCGTGTCAAGGGCGAGGTGTCTATCATTGGGGCAGTAGAAGTTGACAAGATGGAATTCTGATGTCTTCGTCTGGATTCGAATCACCTGATATTCGGAGTCCTCCATGTGCGTTTCTATCAAACAGGCATTGATGTTGTTCCTGATGAGGGTCAGGATTCCTCCTTTGCTTCGGTCTGTTCTGTCGGACCTAAGGCATTGGTAGCCTCTCACTTTGAAGGACTTTTGGGGTGTCAGGTGCGTCTCCTGAATACAGCAGATGTTGATGTTCTTCTCATGCAGGATATGCTCCAACTCTGTCTTCTTGTTCAGGATACTTTCTGCGTTCCAGTGCATGACCTGAAAAGGTCGCTGCTGACTGGGTTTCTTCCTGGTTGTGGTGGTGCCAGTCACTCTCCTCCCGCGTCCCCTGGCGTGACAAGACGGACGGGAGGGACCTCCAGTAGTTGGGGCTGGGTCCCTTTGAGGCATGGGACCCGACGCTGCTCCACCCTGGGGGGTCCTCAATGGGCGAGCGCCATTTCCATCTGTGCTGGTTGATTGTGTCATCATTTGCGTAAGTGCGTGTACCCGTGGTTTGTTAGAATGCGCCGTGCGGCCCGGGTCCTCCGTCTTCAGCATTCGGGGTTTTCTGTCGGGGTTACCTCACCCTTAGCTCATGGCCCGTACGTCCTACCCTGAGAGCACAGGGGGGAGGATTTGCCGGGATCCCACCCGGAGCCAGTTTGGTCCGCGGCCGCAAGCGGCTGATCTCCATATCTGAAGACCGTTCCCCTATCCGCCACCCGGGGACGCGCTGGGTTGGGGGTGGTCGCCCCACTGAAAATCCCACACTGGGTTAAGAAAGATCAGCCTGTCCCAGACTATTGTGGCTTGAACAGCTGGTCCGATGGACGGCGAAATGAGAACAAGGGAATATTTTGCAATCTCAAGAGAGGGTAGGCTGTCCTTGTCTTGAAATCTAATCTTCAATCCGACTTGTTTTGTTCTTTCTTGTTTAATTCTGTCTTCTTTGTTTCTGTGAATTTTTTTCGTCTTTTCTTTCTTTCTTTCGTTCTTTCAATTTGTTCCCTTCATATATTTTCATAGTGTAATTTGTAAAGCTATTATCATCATTTGCATTACCTGCGCATCAGTGTGACTTTGCCAATCAAAATTGACATAAGATCACACCATAAAACAGCGATAGAGGAATATCAGTTGAGAAATGCAGACGAAACAACTGCGTGTTTTACAATACCGCACCTCTCTTTTAAAGACTTTATCGTATGTCGATTATGTGGCTGTTCTCTTTATATAGTATAACCGGGCTCTTCATTTTATCACAGTCGTAATTCATTGTCAATGGTTTTATGTACCGACGAAACAGGACCAAGTAGACTCCCACAACACAGCGTTATCGTTGCGTTCAGGTTCTCTCCTCTAAAGTTTGTCCGCGTGCCCTTGTTGGGGTCACGCTGAGAGGCTCACCGAGACTGTAAGGACTTTGCAGATAAGATTAAGATCCTTGTTTTGGCGTGCATGGGTTACCATACTTTACGCAAACGATTTTGGGAAGGTTTGGTTTTGGCATGCCTGTGTCGCCGTACGTTGCGTACACATGAGATGTAGGGGATACAATGGAATGCCCCTTTTAAGACCTCGCAAAATCTGAGAAAATTAGGTCTTATATAACAAGGCAGTCTTAACAAGGCAGTCTTAACAAGGCAGTCTTAACAAGGCAGTCTTAACAAGGCAGTCTTAACAAGGCAGTCTTAACATGGGGGTACATTTGCAGAGGTTTTGAACAAAAAGTCTGAGAAAACAAGGTCTTAAAAGGGAATGAGTCTTAAATTGGGGGTCTAAAAGGGGGGTTCCGCTGTATATATATATATATATGCATGTGGCATGCCTGGGTTGCCATACTTCAGTGTTGGCTTGTTTTGGCATCTCTGGGTTTCTATAGTTTAACTTGAGACGACCTGTACCTTCACTCAGGGAGGCAGATTTCATGTGTGCTGTGTCAAAAACTAGAACTGATATGTTTGTGTAACTCAGATAGCGGATGTAAGTAGGTCTCCCTGAAGAAAAAAGTCTGCGATTATTCTGTTTTGTAAACTGGACAAAATGACTTCTGGCTGAGACAGCAGTAGTCGTCATCGTCGTCGTCGTCGTCGTCGTCATCGTCATCGTAGTAGTAGTAGAATTCGAAAAAAAAGAAGAGATAGGGGAAGCAGTATTTGCCTTTATGCAATTCTGTGTTTGCTATGATTTACTACACGTATCTTGTGGTAAGTTACGGGATGTTCGGTCCCGCAGTGGGGCACTGCGGTTATGAAATTAAAAGCCCCTCCTGTTTTTGGAACCGCAGGAGCTTTCTAGTTTGCTGTTAGGTAGATTTTTGGTTCCTCTTTCCTGTCATGCTCTCTTTTTCTTCATGAATTCTTTTCTTTTTTCTGCCTTCTTGCTCATTCACCTGTATTTTTTCCAAAAATCTCTTCTCTTGCCGCTTGTCTCGCGATTCATGTATAGTTTAATCTGTTAGTGTTCTGATGTAAGTCCAGCAGTAGATAGGTTAAGCCTATTTTAACATACTGGAAACTGGTAATCTTCCAGTAGGTATTAATTTAGTTTTACTAAAGCCTGCTGGGACACAAGTAATGGGTTAGTGCATTTGTAAACAGGAATCGCTTGACAAGTGGCCCCCTTCATCCCCCCCTTCCTCGTCCTGATATGGCTCTGCGTAGTCGGCTGGACGTTAAGCAACAAATAAACAAACAAACAAACAAACGGGATGTTCGGTGTAATTATCTAAGTTAGTAACAGCCATCATCATTATCCCTGTTAATGTCGATTCTGGTACTAATATGACGCCATGATGCTTTGCCTAATTTGACAATGTTCATTCCTAATTCCACTGAGATCAATCGGCATACCTCCCCCTCCCTTTTTAAACACAAGGTTTTATGCCAGCATGACGTTCTCTGTGTTTCGCCCTTTTTGTCTGTCTGTCTGTCTGTCTGTCTGTCTGTCTGTCTGTCTGTCTGTCTGTCTGTCTGTCTGTCGCTCTGTCGCTCTGTCTCTCTTGTCTGTCTCTCTGTCTGTCTGTCAGTCTGTCTGTCTGTCTGTCTGTCTGTCTGTCTCTGTCTGTCTGTCTGTCTGTCTGTCTGTCTGTCTGTCTCTGCTTCTCTCTCTCTATCTCTCTCTCACGCTCTCTCTCTTACGCTCTCTCTCTCTCTCTTCTCTCTCTCCCCCACTCTCTCTCTCTCTCTCTCTCTCTCTCTCTCTCTCTCTCTCTCTCTCTCTCTCTCTCTCTCTCTCTCTCTCTCTCTCAAGGACAGAAGAATCAAGGAGTTTACGTTAGTTTACACTTATTACAAAAGCCTTCGTCTAACCGCTGGTCTCTTTGTGCACATGTAGATAGATCAGTGCTGTTACCCTCTTCTTTTAGCCACACTTTTTTTTTTTAAATCCCTTTACAAACTTCCAAACTTTTGTTTAAATTCGTGTCTTTTTTTTTATTTAATTTTGTATCCGTGTTTTTTCTTGTGTTTTTTGTGTGTTTTTTTTGTGTGTGGGGGGGGGGGGTTGTTGCATTTTTTTTCTTTATAATTTTATTTTGATCGTGCCTTGACAGTCCAAGCCTCCACACATATCGACGTTTAGTGAGAATAATTGGATTTTCCATATATAACAACTTTTTTCATCTACTAACAGTAACACTATCTTTGACGGCTGGTTTACTCTACTTCTAAGGCAGATCAAAATTAATGGTAAAGTAGATTTACCAAGTTTGTTCCTGTGTGGGCTTAGTAAGGAAAAAGTTTTTAGCCTGCATTGTCTTCTGCACAAAGTCGAACAGACATCTGACGCTGAAGTGGAACTAAAGAGACACCGTTTCTTAGACAGTTTTTGGCTCACGTAAGTGTAGCCTATGCGATGCTAACTTTTGTCTGTCTGTGCGTGTGTATGTGTGTATGTGTGTGATAGAAACTTTAACATTTGACTAAACACCGAAATACTAATTTTACCTGATTATTATCCAAGCAACAGCTTCAAATTAAAGTATTGAAGCAATGATCAACATTTCGTCGGCACGTATGTAGTTAAAGTGTGTATCCAAAGAAAACGGGTGGTGGTGGGTTTTGGGGGGGGGGGGGGTAAAAACAGGTGACTGGTTTGTGTCGTGTGTGGTATGTACACCAGGTTAGGGGTCAAGGTTAAGTCAGATCGCGTGAAGGATTGTGGTATAGATACAGTTCTCACCCAGCTGCAGTTCGCCGATTCGGGGAAGACGATTTCACATTGTTCGGTTTTGTAGCCCCAGAAAAATAGATGAAAGAAGATTCTTTCTTTCTTTATTTGGTGTTTAACGTCGTTTTCAACCACGAAGGTTATATCGCGACGGGATAAAGAAGATACCAAAGGAGATTTCCAACAGGTTGATCTGCACAGCGTGTTTCCAGAGTGTGCGCGAGGAAGCGCTGTCGAAAGCGCAGTGTCGATCTGGCAGTCGTGTCCCCGTAAGTAGGCTACAGACAGACAGATCTAGATCTAGTGTCTCCCACTCTTGCACCGTGTCACCTATGCTTACTGTGTGTGTGTATGTGTGACGGAGTGAATGAGTTTGTGTTACTGTTTGTCGATTTCTTACGGGAGCCTTGAAGGCTTCGCCTCTTGTGTTTCTTAGTCATTAGTTTGAAGTTTTTGTCTGAAAGCGTATAGAATCTGTGGGTCTAAAAGAAACTGCAAATTGCATTGAGAAACAAATATAGTTGTCTTTTAAAATTAAAACACCGTTCATACCTGCAGTTGTTCCCCGCTCAGTCTGTCTGTCTCTATCTGTCTGATTGTCCGTCTATCTGTATCCCTATATCCCGGTATCCCTGTCTGTCTGTCTGTCTCTCTGGCTGTCTGTCTGTCTGTCTCTGTCCCTCTCTCTCTCTCTCTCTCTCTCTCTCTCTCTCTCTCTCTCTCTCTCTCTTTATCTCTCTCTCTTTATCTCTCTCTCTTTATCTCTCGTTTTCTCTTTCTCTTCTTTATCAGCCCAGCCAATCTACGGGCAGTGCCTGTGATTACTTACCTGTTCTCTTCCAATTAAAAAGACCAATTGATCACACTGCTTCCTTTAAAGAAAAGCAAAAGACAGCAACAAAACATAAGGCCAAAAAAAAAAGTGTGGTTACGGTAACATACTATTAGCCAAAAAATATAGGGTAGGAAGGTAGGCAATCACTTTTTTTTTTACACTTTTTTTTCTAATGTGTACAAATTAAACCTACTTGACAGGGAAATAAGTGTGCGACTCGGGCGATTTCGCTTTCATTGCGTTTTCTGCACTCGTTTTTTTTTTTTTTTTTTTTTGTTTTGACAAATGTAATAAAAAAGTTATAGGGTCGGCCCCTAAAAATAGGGTAGGTCGGGTTACCGTAACCACACCTATTTTTTTTTTAGGCCTAAAGTCTGCACCGGCCTCTCTGCAGCAGTTAATAACCAGTAATTCTTATTGAGTTTCTAGTTCTGCTGCGCAAAAGTTGATACCTTGCTGCCAATGTTTCTTTTTGACGAGGATTAATAAGCTTCTTGTATTGACATTTGTAACAGCAGATAAATCATAGATTTACATTTGTGGCCATGGAAAGCGGTGCGTTTCTTAAATACAGTATGTACAGTCGATTTGTCTGTGCCCCTTTCCGCCGCGGAATCTTTCGCATGCGTACTGATTTCCTATTCGTCATGCAGCTTTGAAAGGTCATAGTTTTAGACGAACGCGTTTGCCCTTTTACAGGTGAATGCGAGTGGAATACAAATGTGCGGTATACGCCTTAAAAACTGATAAAAAGGTATTTAGTTTTCAAGCTCAAATAACAGAACACGGAAGAGGAAAAACTCATCTACCGCTCTGCACTATAACCAAGCAGAGAGAACAAACGAAACGTGATATATATGCAACAGGTTTTTTTGTTTGTGTTTTTTTTCTCTCCTTAATTCTCTCCTGACTGCGCGGTTGCGATCAACAACTAATAATACTTGATCGTTTCTTACCTGCTTCTGAGATACTTCTGAACCTGTTCTTTTTGTTACAGTAAAAACCAGTCTCAAGGTTTGTGATTTTTGCTTTTTTTTGATGGCTCGATCGATGGATTGGACATGGATGGAATGTTTACTCTAATACAGTACAGAAAAAAGCTCCTCGACCTAAAAGTGAGCAAAAACACACACAAAACACAATAACGGAGATATAGTTTGTCCTACCGTTCACAATTGTTCCCCTTATGATAGATATTTATTGACCTTCCGACAGGTCACTGGCATTTCTCGGTGGCCTAGTGGTAAGGCGTCCGCCCCGTGATCGGGAGGTCGTGGATTCGAACCCCGGCCGGGCCATACCTAAGACTTTAAAATTGGCAATCTAGTGGCTGCTCCGCCTGGCGTCTGGCATTATGGGGTTAGTGCTAGGACTGGTTGGTCCGGTGTCAGAATAATGTGGCTGGGTGAGACATGAAGCCCGTGCTGCGACTTCTGTCTTGTGTGTGGCGCACGTTAAATGTCAAAGCAGCACCGCCCTGATATGGCCCTTCGTGGTCGGCTGGGCGTTAAGCAAACAAACAAACAAACAAACAAACTGGCATTTCTGTAGCTAACCTCTCCTGTGTTTTTGTGGAAGCAATTATTTTGTGACTCTGGTTCATTGATCGAACAGCTCTGAAGAAGAACACGTCTTCGCGATCGCTTTCTGCTCTACGAGGTGTCTTTCTTTCTCGGATACAGTGGAACACCCCATTATTCACCATCACACACACACACACACACACACACACACACACACACACACACACACACACACACACACAATCAATCACACACACACACACACACACACACACACACACACACACAATTTAAAGGCACAGTAAGCCTCCCGTAAACCATCACAGATACTGTCAGGCTTTTACACACAGTACAAACACCCTTTCATTTAAACACTCACCGCTTGAGAACATCCTAGATGCCCTCCGTAAAGAGCGAGCAATTTTCAAAGAATTTTTTTTTTAGTGGTTTATCTTACCCCTGAGCCATCGTGAACCCGTGTGATCAAGTTTCCTTTTTTCACAATGTAGTCGTCAGTTAGTAATTTGAATGCGACTCGCTGTGAGCTTATCTGCAATAGCACGTTATTAAGTACCTCTGACTATGCACGAAACAAACGGCTGTGGTTCACAAGAACTCTAGCTGTGGCTTTTGACTGTTCAGAGGAACTGGCGATTGGCATAAACCGTCGTCTGCTACGAGAACCACGACCTTGCGTGACCCTGCTTCCGGGCTTTTCTTTTTTCAAACTTTCAAAACTTCGAATTGTACTGATCTTTTCTTGATGAAAAAAGAATTCTTTTATGATTTAAGAATGTTTGTGTAACAAGCTGTCAATTTATTATTTAAATTTTAAAAGTTAGGTCTAGCACCAAAACGCACCACGGTCCGATTGTCTCAGACACAATCCGCAAAATTAATTCTTTGAAAATTGCTCGCTCTTTTCGTAGGGCACCTAGGATGTTCCCGTTTGGTGAGCTTTCCAATGGTAGGGTGTTTGTACTGTGTGTAAAAGCCTGACAGTATCTGTGATGGTTTACGGGAGGCTTACTGTTCCTTTAAGACTCCCTCCCTTTTAAGAACGTGTTTTCTCAGACTTTCTGATCATAACCTCTGTACATTTACCCGACATTTTAGATTTTCTCAGATGAAGGTCTAAAAAGGAGTAGTTCCACTGTATCCCTTCGTTCACGTGTCGGGTTGTTCCTTGATGTCGCAGTTGACAAAATGTCGAAACTTCTTTCCGACTGACAACGTCTATTGATATTCTTGTCATGGTAAAAAGTCTACAAAATGTCTTTTTTCACAGTTTTTGTCAGTTTTGTCTCAGTTATGGCTTAGTCTGTCGATAGCTGTGTAATATCTCGTTCTTGAGTGACATAATGACGTGTTTTATTGTGAACAAACACCTGTTGCAGTGATAGGAAGCTAGACTGCACCCTCGCCGGTGATAAGATTGGAATGTTCGTATCGCAATGACACACAGACACACACCGACAGATGCACGCAGATATATACACACAAAGAGACACACACCGACAGATGCACGCAGATACATACACACAAAGAGACACACACCGACAGATGCACGCAGATATATACACACAAAGAGACACACACCGACAGATGCACGCAGATATATACACACAAAGAGACACACACCGACAGATGCACGCAGATATATACACACAAAGAGACACACACCGACAGATGCACGCAGATATATACACACAAAGAGACACACACCGACAGATGCACGCAGATATATACACACAAAGAGACACGGACAGGCAGACATGCTGAGGCACACACACAAAGACACGCGTACTTTGGGGCACACACACACATGCACACATACACACACGCACGCACGCACACACGCACGCACTCACCCAAACACGCACACACACACACACACATACAGAGGCACACACACACACACGCACGCACGCACGCACACACACACACACGCACGCACGCACGCACAGTCACACGCACACGCACGCACACACCCACACACACACACACACACACACACACTCAGACAAACACGTACAATCGTCACAGCAGCTCTTTGTCCACATTCCAGACATTTCTAACAAATTTGCGAGGACGATAAATGAAGAGGCTCGCTCCGATGGCCCCATCAGGTAAAGTACTGTGGCCGTGAGTTCATTTCACTGTCCAACGGTTGGATAGATGCTCCACGCTTAGGTGAACTCAGCAGAATAGGGTCTATGGAGCGTGGAAAGTTGGAATGACAGAGAAAGGATGTCTCGCGACCAGTTAGCCAGTGAAAGCCAGTCTGTTATTATCGCAGGTGTGTGTGAAGATGAGTCGGTCGATCCCGTTTCAATTAATGCTGTCCTCTTTCATGTGTTTGTCTTTTGCATTGTTTCGCCGTGTGCGAGGAGGCTTTTTTTGTTTTGAGGTGGTATGTATGTGTGTAGGGGGTGGGCGTGTGTGTGTATGTGTGTGTGTGGAGTGGCCCGGGTGTCACAGTGTTTGCGCGTGCGTTCGCGTCCGGGCGTCTGCGTGCGTGCGTCGTGTATTTTCAATTCCTTCCCAATGTACCCCGTCCCTCTCTCTCTCTCTCTCTCTCTCTCTCTCTCTCTCTCTCTCTCTCTCTCTCTCTCTCTCTCTCTCTCTCTCTCTCTCTCTCTCTCTCCCTCCCCCCTCTCTCTCTCTCTCTCTCTCTCTCTCTCTCTCTCTCTCTCTCTCTCTCTCCCTCCCTCCCTCCCTCTCTCTCTTATTTTCCCAAAACACTTTACGAAACGTTGCAAACAAAACCTTCCAAGTATACAGACTAGCTACGGATAATTATGTTCTTTGTGAATAACAGGCCGTGTCCTTGATATCAAGATAATTAAATTGGGCAGTTACAGAAAGAGGATCCTCCTTTTCGTCACGCAGGTACTGACTCTTACCGACAATGGGATGTAAACCACTTTTGCTATGCTGTCCTGAAACGAAAATGCTTTCAATTCCGACTTCAACATTACCGCACTGACTTTGAATTATATTTAATCTTTGTAGTTTCTGATCTCACTGGTACAGACTCTTACCGCCAATGGAAACTACTTTTATTTTGCGTCGTGAAACAAAAATGCGTTCAATTCCGATTCCAACAATACCGCATTTTCAATGATATTTAATCTTTGTAGTTTTTGATCTCGCAGGTACTGACTCTTACCGACAATGTAAACCACTTTTGCTATGCGTCGTGACACAAAAATGCTTTCAACTTCGACTTACTTCAACATTACCACACTTTGAATCATATTTCATCTTGGTAGTGTCTGATCTCTTTGAAGATTGCGGCGTGCTTTTTGAAGCCACAAAAGGCAGTAGTAATTGGCTTGAAATGGACGAGGGCATTCAGCCTCAATCTGCTAAAGAGGCCCCAGGTGCGTTCAGACACGAGCTAAAGTACCAGCCATTTCGCAGAGCCCATGAAATATTAAAATCTGTAATGTGTCAGGATTAGGATATTACACAAAGCTCTCGTGTCGAGACGCTCTGGAATAATCCGGCACGAACAGGCGACATGGGAGAAAATTATACTGCATTATACATCTGGCTGTCATACCAGCAGACTGCTCACATTAAGTGGTGGCAGGTTAAAAAAAATTTTTTAAAAAAACCCACCCATTGTGACACTAAATGAGAGGTGTGACTTTGAATATTGCGTATGAATACCTTGTAGTGTTTGCTCACAAGCACGCGGGTGTGAAATGATAGGCATCATTCTTTTATTTATTCCGGACCTGTGCCGTGTGTGATGGAATGTCCATGCACTTGTGTGTAGGGCTGTCAGCCTAGAGAATGAAAGGACAAGCATGATGCCATTTCGTTTGATTTCTGCGGCTTCGCTTTTTGTGTCGTGCATGTGGTGTGGTGTCATGTTTTTTCTCTGCTGAATTTCCCTCTTTCGTTTTGTGTGTGTAGTTTTGTTGTTGTTGTTGTTTATGTTGGTTTTGCTGGTTTCTCCTTTCTTTCTACATTTCTGTCTGTCTGCCTGTTTTGTCTTTTCTTTCACTGTATACATTTCTCGTCCGTTCTTCTCCCTTCCTTTCTTCCTTCCTTCTTTCCTTCCCTAATCATTCCAGTTCCCTCCTTCTTCATTCTTCCTCTTTTTACATTTAGTCAAGTTATGACTAAATGTTTTAACATAGAGGGGGGAATCGAGACGAGGGTCGTGGTGTGTGTGTGTGTGTGTGTGTGTGTGTGTGTGTGTGTGTGTGTGTCTGTGTCTGTGTCTGTGTGTCTGTGTGTGTGTGTGTGTGTGTGTCTGTGCGCGTGTGTGTGTAGTCGGAGCGATTCAGACTAAACTACTGGATCGATCTTTATGACATTTTACATGAGAGTTCCTGGGTATGATATCCCCAGACGTGTTTATCATTTCTTTGATAAATGTCTTGAATGACGTCATATCCGGCTTTTTGTAAAAGTTGAGGCGGCACTGTCACACCTTCATTTTTCAATCAAATTGATTGAAATTTTGGCCAAGCAATCTTCGACGAAGGCCGGACTTCGGTATTGCATTTGAGCATGTAGGCGTAAAAAAATTAATTAATGACTTTTGTCATTAAAAATCTGAAAATTGTAATTAAAATTATTTTTTTTATAAAACGATCCAAAATTACTTTTATTTTATTCTTCATCATGTTCTGTTTCCAAAAACAAATAAATATGTTATATTTGGAATAAAAACAAGCTCTGAAAATTAAAAATATAAAAATTATGATTAAAATTAAATTTCCGAACTCGTTTTAAAAATAATGTCATCTTATTCCTTGTCGGTTCCTGATTCCAAAAAAATATAGATATGATATGTTTGGATTAAAAACACGCTCAGAAAGTTAAAACGAAGAGAGGTACAGTAAAGCGTGCTATGCAGCACAGCGCAACCGCTACCGCGCTAAACATGTACAGGCTCGTCATTTTCACTGCCTTTTGCACTAGCGGCGGACTACGGTCATTGTGAAAAAATGCAGTGCGTTCAGTTTCATTCTGTGAGTTCCACAGCTTGACTAAATGTAGTAATTTTGCCTTACGCGACTTGTCACTTCTTCCTAGAATGTACCTTCATGTATGTATGGTAACACCATAAACATCATATTATAGTCACCGGCCTTTGATACCGCTGCGCTGTATGTCCATATCACACTCAATCAATCAATATGAGACTTATATCGCGCGTATTCCGTGGGTACAGTTCTATATCTAAGCGCCGGGAATCTGAGCGCCGGGATTTTTATTTTT
>NC_090250.1:27626649-27649149 GCF_037325665.1 Littorina saxatilis | reverse complement strand
GCTCTGTTGCAGAGGATAACACAGGATAAACCTTGAAACTCTTGACGTAAGTAATCATTTTTGTATTTGCACGTCTGTCTGTCTCTCTGTCTGTCTGTCTGTCCGTCTGTTTGTCTGTCTGTATGTCTGTCTGTCTGTCGTTCGGTCGCTCGGTCTGTCGGTCGGTCGGTCGGTCTGTCTGTCTGTCTGTCTGTCTGTCTGTCTGTCTGTCTAGTCTGTCTGTATTTTTCTCTCTCTAGCTAATACATGTCCTTGCTTTGTGTTTTTTCGAATATGTCTTTTACTAATGATCTTTCTTTGTGTCGAAGTCTTTTTTTAAGTCTGTATAAGTGTGTTTCACAAAATTAATGTCCTGGAGTCTCAGACTGCAATGGTAGACTGGCACATATTCCGAAATGTCTGTAGTACGCGCCTCAGCAATCAGTTCTTCATTCAAATCAAAGTAAATGGTGTTGCCCTGTTCCTCAATGGATTGAACACACTTATGTTGACCAGCCCAGTTACTACCACACCTATATATTTAATTCTATCAAACATACATCATTCGGGAATAAGTTCAACACAAAATTAAATTTAGAAGCACATTGTTATGACAAACGCCTTCTCCTCCTTCTTATACACAGCACACCAGCCATCCAAACATTCTCTTCCTCACGCCCATAAACCAGAGGTAAAATAACCATAACATTAAAAACATATGCACAGAGGAAGTGATCAGCCGTCACAAGCCACGTGACTGTTGAGAACTGAGGGAAATAACTTCAATCATTTAATTTCTGATAATTACTATAGTTGTATCAACATTCTGGTAAGCCTTCTCGTGTATCTTTTTGTGTATCTTTTTGGTTCGTAATTTCTCTTTGACTACATCTACTCTCGTGGCACTCAAATCTTCTCTTCGTCCGCCAGTCATCTTCGGACCAATTTCCATTTTCGATGAATTGTGGTCAGTCGAGTGATGGCGGGCTGTCTTGTAAACGCACACAAATCGCTGTGACGGTACTCAGGGCAGCGTTAAATCAACGGTGATAAGATTTGTCCAGGAACGCTCGCCCATCCATTGTCATAAATTACGGGTCCCTTTGAGAGGGTCGCTTAATAGGTTTTTGTGTAGGATTTTACTGTAGCGACCCGCATTTGGCCTTCTCCTTGTGCCGGGGAGCACGGCTGGACAAGAACCCTCCACGCGTGTGTCTACGGTAATTGCAGTCGTTACTGTGCCGCGGCAAATTGCGGGCTACTTTGGTCATTTGGACCATGATGGTGGGAACCTCAGTCCTGCTGCTTCTAACGACTCTTCTTCTGACCAGTCCCCCTTTTACTGGTCATCTTCTGATGATGGGTGGTGGACAGCGAAGTACCCTTCCTTGTCCTACAGCGGTCGATGCAAGTTGATGCAGACTGACGGGCTGGTGTTGGAATGGGTTGCCAGGACGTTGTGGTTTTAAAGACCCACTCCGCCTCGTGAAGACAGTTCGCCTCACCGTGTCCGGTGTGGTCAGCCTTTTACATGGGATCTTCTTCTTCTTCTGCGTTCGTAGGCTGAAACTCCCACGTACACTCGTGTTTTTTGCACGAGTGGAATTTTACGTGTATGACCGTTTTTTACCTCGCCATGTAGGCAGCCATACGCCGTTTTCGGAGGAAGCATGCTGGGTATTTTCGTGTTTCTATAACCCACCGAATTCTGACATGGATTACATGATTTTTTTCGTGCGCACTTGGTCTTGTGCTTGCGTGTACACACGGGGGGTGTTCGGACACCGAGGAGAGTCTGCACACAAAGTTGACTCTGAGAAATAAAATCTCTCGCCGAACGTGGGGACGAACTCACGCTGACAGCGGCCAACTGGATACAAATCCAGCGCGCTACCGACTGAGCTACATCCCCGCCCCTTTTACATGGGATAAGCCCATCCCTCCACTTCGTCCCAAAACAATAATAAACCGCCTGTGTGCTTTCTGTGCGCAGTAGGTATTGTTCAATGATTCTAATTTCATAAAAGGTAGGCCTACTGGTGCCTTTTTCATAAATTAATTCATTAACAAATTCCAACTCACCACAGCAAGCAGTCGGGCTGTTGAGTTTAGTATGTGACCAAGTGGAGGGATGGGCTTATCCCATGTAAAAGCTTGACCAGATCTATTTTTGAACAAAATGCGTGGTTGGGACACTGAAGCACGTGCCACTCGAGCTAAAACGGGAGGGGGCTGGGATAAGATGGGGTGGGGGTGGGTAGGGTGTGAGATGGAAGTGGTTTTCAAGGATGTTGGTCTGAGGATGCGATGTGCACTTTAAGATGTAATGACAACAAGTCTAAACTGGAGCGAAAAAAAACCTGGGTTGGAGCCAGCAAATTGTGAGACCTGCTTGCGCGGGGTTTCGTCAAACTCAACTCGAATGTATGTGTCATTTAACAGATCCATCATTATATTCTTAATGTCAAAGTCAGTTCAAACAACATGTCAGAAAACATGTTTAATTAGGTAAGCTGTATTTCCATGTGTCTAAATCAATTAAAAACTCGTGGATTTTCCACGTTTTTCGAATGCATGTTATTTTCCACACACATGAAAAGAATGACAAAATTAAGGAGCAGCCATTCGTTCGTTGTTTATTCTCCAAGATGTAGAGGTTCGAATTCTCTTGGTTTAAACCAGATAGTATTCTATTTCAAAACGATACAATTATGAAATGAAAAACAAAAGGGACACGAGCTCAGGTTTCTCTTCCAGCAGCTCCTACACTCAGAAGCGACAGTGACATTGAAGGGAAGGACGAAGGTATAGAAAATGGAATGAGAAAATGGGCAGTTAGTTTTGCAGGGGCGAGGTCCAGGGGCCAGGGTTAATGGCGGTGGTTTGATGCTCATGGTCAGTGGGGGGAGAGTAATGGGACAGCGCTGACCACTGCCTTGATCCATCTCTCGTTGTCCGTTGATTTAAAGTGCACTCGGCGCTCGTTCGGTTGTTATGATGGTCGTCTAGTGTGCACTCGTTTCTTTGTCTTTGGTTGGTTTGGCTTTCTGTTTATGTATGAGTGGTGTATGTGTGTGTGGTGTGTGTGTGTGTGCGTGTGTGTGTGTGTGTGTGTGTGTGTTTGAGTGTGTGTGTGTGTGTGTGTGTGTGTGTGTGTGTGTGTGAGTGTGTGTGTGTGTGTGAGTGTGTGTGTGTGTCTGTGTGTCTGTGTGTGTGTCTGTATGTCTGTGTGAGCGCGTGCGCGAAATTTGTTTTTGTTTGTTGATGCTGTGGGTTTTTTTATCCGCAAATATTACACCTGCCCACGAGAGTTAGACTGGAAATCTTGAGGCGTAGCGTAGTATTATGTGACCACGTTAGAAGGCAATCTTCTCCAATCCAGTTTGTCCTGCAAATCGTTGCTCCTCACAAGTACAGTAGCCAGGTGTGTGGTTTTTTTCTCATTCAGTATTTGTGTTAATGTCCATCTAAACTTCCTTACGAGTGTGAACTGACCGGACACTGCGAGACCGAAGGAGTCTGGCTCTGTGGAGAGTTCATTGGAAGGCAAATGTCTGCTGTTCAATTTCCTATACTTCGCTCTAGACTTCAAACATGTTACAGCCAGGGTCATGCCGTCTCCCCCCCCCCCCCCCCCCCCCCGCGTAACACCTCCCTCCACCCTACGCCACACACCCCGCCCTGATCTCCTTTTTTTTCTCATTTCAGTTTTTATCCTCTTGACAATTTGTTCACATAAAAACTCCCCGAGAGAGTTTAATTAGTCCAGAAACCGGAAGAGTCTAGATCTTGTGCGGAGTTCATTGGAAGTGGAAGACAAATTTATCCTGTTCCCTTTTCTGTCTCTGGCTACACAAGTCTTCGTACACTTCAGTTACAGGCCTCGCCTTTTTACTATTTTTGTTAAGTTGTCCATCTAAACCTCCCTATGAGCGTTAGACCAGAGACCGAGAGAGCGTAAGAGTCTATGTCCTGTGCGGAGTTCACTGGAAGACAAATATCTCCGTTTACTGTCTCTGGCTGCACAGTCTTCGCACACTTTACAGACTTTAATTTCTTTTCAATTTGTGTTAAAGGCATACTAACGCACTCCCATGTTTTCAAAGTGTAGTTTGCCCACAATCGATGTCAAACGCACCATAAGACCATATAATGACGATACGTCACCATGCGCGGACCATAATACATGCATTACCGCTTGTTCTAGCCTCTGAAAAAGTGAGGATGTCAACAAAGCCGCGGTGTTCTCTCCCTTGCATCAACGTTACATGTGTTGCCAAATCTATAAATAGGACGATCCAGATCAAAATGAAAATTCAAATATCTCAACATTTAAGGGGTCCTAGACCACAATATTTTGCAGGGAACTTAATTTAGTCTGTCTCCAGCTGTTGGTAAAGCAATTAGCGTGTATAGTCATCGAGTACATATGGCTTTAAGTTGTCCATCTAATCCTCCCTAAGAGCGTTAGACCAGAGACCTTGAGACCTCGAGAGTGTATGTCCTGTGCGGAGTTCATCGGAACTGGAAGACAAATATATATGTATATATATATCCTGTTCCCTTTCTGTCTCGCCGCGCTGCACTGTCCATTTAAACCTCCCTAAGAGGTTTGGCCAGAGACCGTGAGACCGGGAGAGTCTATGTTCTGTACGGATTTCATTTGAAGACAAATATATCCATGAACTGTCTCTGGCTGCACAGCCTTGGCACTCTTTACAGGCCTTTCCATTCAAGTGTCCATCTAAACTTCCCTAAGAGGGTTAGACCAGAGACCGTGAGAGCGGGAGGGTCTATGTTCATTGGAAGGCAAACGCCTGCTGTTTGCTCTGCGCCTCGCTTGAGTCGTCACTCTCCTCAACTCCTGTTTTGCTTCCTCCCGCTCCCCACATCGATTTTCCTCCCGACACACAAGCTAACGTCCCTTCGGCCTGGCCGACACTACGGTGTCCGATGACTACCGTCTGTTGTCCTTGGACATCGGCCAAGCAACCGGACACCACCCCGCGGATTTCAAACACGACTTTTTCCGGGTTCCTGGGATTCTGGGTCAAGGAAGAGGAAATTACGTACATCACTCGACGAAAAAGTTATTTGTGGTTTCTTAGAAGAAGAAAATTATTCATTAGAGAATTCTGCTTTTTCTTTCTCTTTAATCGTATAGATCTCATGTTTGGCATTTCACTTACGTTTCCACACCTTCCGTGCTGAAGAATATTTTTAAAGGACATTTCGTGGGTTTTTTAGGTTTCATGTTTGACTTTAGTTATACATGTGTGTATAATGTTTCCAGACCTTGGCTCCCCCGCGGAAGAAATGTTAAAGACGTTGTGGATCAACTTGTTTATCATTTTATTCTTTTGCATACTCGCATTTTGCTTAATTTTTTTTAAGGTCCTTTAATCTGTCTTAATCTGAAAGGAATATCCGCTGCATGCCGATGGCCTCAATTTTAAATTTAGTTCTTTTATATTATCATTGTTATTTTAATTCCTTTCAGGGACACTTACAGCAATCGCTTCTGACAGTGCAATTTTCACGGAAGAACTTTCAGACAGATAATTAAATTTTAGATATCCATCAAGGAAAAATGCAAATAAATGAAATAACTGTGGCGTAGAAATATGATCAGGGTATTAAAATAATCCGATTTACAAGAGAACGGTCTAACCCCCCAAAAAAGACCATAGCCTTAAAACAAATTGATGGAGAAAAAGGGAAAAATTATAAAGATGAAAACGGCCATGAGAGTATTGACTTTCGTAGGCCATCAGATGTTGCGAAGGGGTGGGAAGGGGTGGGGGCTAGAGGGGAGGGGGTGGGTGCTGGAGCGGGCGCGTCTGCAGAGGAAATTGGTTGAAAGACAAGTTGGGCTCTTTTGCAGACAGGGCTGCAGTCACTGTGTATGGCTGGTTAGTTACCAGCGCCTTATCTGATGCCGAGCGAATTAGAAGGCGCGAGGCTTCACGCATACGTATTGGTATTCATGGTGACTATAATTATGTGCTGTAACACAATTTTTGCTCTAAATTGATTAACGTTCGGTGGGGGTGTTTTTGTTCTAATGATGGGGAAAATATGGCGCGCGTGTGTGTGTGTGTGTATATGTGAGCGCGCGTGTGTGTGTGTGTGTGTGTGTGTGTGTGTGTGTGTGTGTTTGTGTGTGTCTGTGTTTGTGTGTGTGTGTGTGTGTATGTGTGTGTGTGTGTGTGTGTGTGTGTGTGTGTGTGTGTGTGTGTGTGTGTGTGTGTGTGTGTGTGTGTTTTGCTAACAATAGTTAGACGTGTTACAATAATCAGTCAAAGCAGAGCTGGCTGTGTGTTAAAATAGTGATCGGAAGCTAGGGCAACAGGTAGAGCAGGAGGTTGTCTGCGTTGTTTTTGTGCTTGAGCAGTAAATCTCTGCCTCTGTTTTGTTACTGTTCTTAAACCAAAAGCAATGGTAGGTTTGCTCTAAAAACGTTACAAAGTCACGATGCCACAAAACAGCGACACGACATGTTTGTGGGAATTAATCAACGTAGCAAGATAATCGAAAGGGTGTATATGTATAGCTGGAAAAAGTCGAACAGTTTTCTTTAATACGTAATTGTATTACAAGTTATGTGGGTACAGTGGGAACCCGTTTATGACCTCCAAAAGCCTGACATAATCAGGGAGTCTTAAAATTTAAAGTTATGAACAGAAAATCTGAAAAAATCAAAGTCTGAAAAAGGGGGTAAGTCTTCAATCGGGGGACTTAAAAAGGGGGGGGGTTCCACTGTAATTGCTGCTCAGAATAAAATGCTTAGCCTGGATGATGGCTATACAATAATACTGTATTATCTCGATATAGAGACTTCAATGAAGAAGTGTGGGTGGAAAAAGATACCAAAAACGACCCTCATCCCCCCGACGACCCCCCCCCCCCCCCTTCCGTTTCCAAGGCCCCTTTAGTGGTCACCCCTGTCCCCGCCCCATCCCCAAGGACAGGTTGTAAAAAAAGGTGTGGCCTTAAACCTCTATCCTTGGAAAATAAAGTTCCATCATCCCTTTTATACCCCCCCCCCCCACCACCCCATCATCCCTACTCTCGCCCTTCTCGCTTCAGTGGTCATCGAACACTAATTCAGCCTAATCTCCAGCCAGTGCCCAGACTGACACAGGCAGAGGATCGACTTTAGTGTCCAAGGCTTTGTCCCGGAGGCTGCCAGAAGGAAAATGAAAGCCACCAGAATCAATGGGATGAAATGTCAGAAGTCACTTCCATATTAACCCTGTCCCCTGACCCATCAATCCGTCAGTCACGTGCAGCAGTCCTGCGAGGACACAGCGCCGTGTGTCCGGTGTAGTGAATTCAGTTTTCCCCCTGCCTTCAGCTTTCTGATTCGGCCTCGTTGATCTTGTATAAACTCCACACTAAAAAAAGCCCTCCTCCCTTCCATCGAGCCTATAGGTAGCCTACTTTACATTCATGGTATCAAATTCGTTCAAGCAAAATGTTTTATCTAAACTTAGAAATTTGCCTCATTCTTAAATCCTTCCCTTCTCATTCAAGGGACCCGGTGCACGTTTTCGAAGAAATCGAATTTGGAGGGAAATTTATTACATTTCACCACCAATTACCTTCACTTGCAGCAAGTAACTAACATGCGTTTCTTCCTCAAAAAAAGTGAACTTCTTTAATTTGACCAGGAAACAACATTTCAGTCTTGAGTATATATCAAATCAAAAAGCTGAACGAGGGGGAAAGCTGAATTCGTTACACCGGTCCAGCAACGCATGAGCAACTTGCTATGGTATAGGAATCAAAACAAGGTCATTATCATTCATGTGCGAGCCAATCTCGGTCCTCAAAGTCATGCCTCAGTCGAAATCTGCCAATCAGATGTCGCCAGTAGCCTGACTAGTGTTTTCCGTTAATCTTATTTCCGTTAATAAATCCGAGTTATCAGTAATTAAATCTCTCCCTTAATTTGTATTTTCAGGTTCTGATAGTTGATATAAAGCACGTAGAAGTAACCGATTGATCTATTTTTAGTAGAAATGTTTCAGACTTGTTAACATTCAGTCTTATCGATGACGAAAGCTTTTTGAATTACATTCAGAAAACCGTAACGATTGAAACAAGATTGGCAAATATAACAAAGAATTAACTAACAGTTGTTGAGCAGAACTGTACTTGAGACAAAATTGAGACCTGACTGTAATCTATCTGAACGAAGAAATGACTGTGAATCATGTGCCTGGATTGCTTGTCAGTCGAGTATATGTGAACTTTATGTTTCTACTTTGAGGATAGCACCTTTACAGTTTGTTTCTTTTTATACATGAATTTATAACCCTGAGGACATTTGTCCAGAGATCATTATTTCGAGAACAACATCTTTACGAGTGTATTAACCGTACAGAGTTCTGTCCAGAACGACTCGCGATAGGTAACGCAACGGCTGCGTTGAATCTTTCATCAGGTGCACCTTAGTACAAATGAACTTTTTTGTTTTGAGAACGACACCTTTACGTGTTGTTGTTGTTGTTGTTGTTGTTGTTGTTGTTGTTGTTGTTGTTGTTGTTGTTGTTGTTGTTGTTGTTGTTGTTGTTGTTGTTGTTGTCCGGAAAGACTTGCTATAGTATGGGTGACGGTTGCGTGGCTTAATTCTTTCCCCAGGTACTCATTAGTGCAAATTAACTTGTGTGTTCTTATTTTGAGAACGGCTCCTTTGCGTGTTTATCAAAATAGGGTCCTTTGTCCGGAGAGACTTGCTATGGTACAGGTGACGTTCGCTTGGCATCTTCCATCAGGAGCTGAGTGACCGTAGAGACCCACGGAGACCGGTGGTTGTCAGCAGTAAGACGGGCAGCGTCAGGGGAGATGGTCACTTGGGGGGGAGCAGTCTCGCCTCTCCTGCAGACTCCTGCCAGAATTTCTGCTGAAAATTAAGGGGGGTGGGGGAGGGGGTGGGGAGTCTCACGTGGGGGAGGGGGTGGGGGAGGGGGAGTGGCAGTCTCACATTTCTTGCAGACTCCTGTACGCTCCTGGCAGAATTTCTGCTGACTTCCTGAAACTCCAGACTTAAACGTTTGATTGTGTAAGGTGTAAGATGTCTTATTGGCACAGTCCTACCTATGTTAACAGTTGGACTCACCGTCTCAGACCTGCACAGGCTTTTACATGGGATAAGACCATCCTTCCACTTCGTCACATACCAAAAACGAACAGCCTGGGTGCTCTCTGTGAACCTTTTTTTCCATGAATTAATTTCATAAAGTCCACTAGTTATTTCATCAAAATATTTTAACTCACCACAATATGCAAACAGATTTACTCCATATGAAAACCTGGCATCTGAAACTCCAAACAATTTTCACCAGGAGTGTGCCTTTAGGTTAAGAGACTCTAGACTCAACCTTTTGTTCTCGTGTTGTTGTTGTTTTTGTCAGAGAAAAGTGTCCGAAGTTTTAAATGTATGTTTTCTTAATTAAGACTGGTGCCCGTGTCTTTTGGGGGAACTCAAGTTGTTTTCGTTGTCTTTTGTTGTCTGCGTTAGAGGAAGCTTACGAGTCCTTGTGGGGTTTTAAGGCAACATTTCCACATCCCTTCGAGAAAGAACAAACATGTTATTACCAGTGACACCCAGTTCAGGCCACCGCTGTGTCCGTATGACTTCCTTTCTGTCGTCTTTGCAAGAAGCTTCTATAACTTGTTAACGTGTTTAAAAGCTCAAGGTAACGATAGCATAAAGAATACTGCACAAGTCTAGAGACACTGCAGTGTTCATTTTGAGAGAATCTTAGATTTCTTTTGGACAGGTTGCTCATAACTCAGACACACTGCTCATATGTCTGCGAGCCTATAAAACGTGTTGTCATTTTGTTTGGTTTTCTCAAGAGAAGGATCATGGGTGTCTGGTTTTGGGTGTCCTCTTTCGGGTCGGGTTTCGCGTTTGAATCTGTAAGTTGTGCTTCTTGGCGTCTGTTGTCTTGGTACGATGGGTCTCCTTTCCTTGCCTTCTCTCCGAATTCTGAGTGGTTGAAAGTGTTAATTGGTATTAATCATGGTTTAGCAAAGGTTCAAGTTTCGTGTTCCTGTTGCTTCCCTGCCTGCTACTGCTTCTTCTTCTTTGTTTTCTTCTTAAGACATCCAGGAATTCCGATCTTTTTCTTGCGAGAAATGGTAATGCATTTCTAAACTTTGATGCCTTAAATGTTTTCCTTTAAGTCGGAGAAAAAAGTACAAACAAGCTGTTTACCAGTTTCTAAGCTTTTGTTTTGTCACTGGTTCTTTCCGGGTTCTCTGAGTGCTCAAGTAAGATTTAATACACTTTTAGTGCAGCCGCCTACAGAACAATCTCTTCGTGGTCTTTGATCAGTCGGGAAGATGTAGAAAGGAGAAAAAATGTCAACGCCTACGAAACAAAGTTCCAAGCTCGTTTTCTTTTATTGGATTTTCGACTTTTTTCGCGGAAGTCGCATCAGGTTCCAAAGCCCATTGTTTCTTCTTAGGAACACCGGCGAGACTTGAACTGCTAATTGTTACGTAACGAAGAAAACCCCGAAAGTTACGAGAGTTTACCTGGAACAAACGAGACGTGTGCAAAAAGCAGTGGGACTAGCTAAAACCCCATTCGTCGATTTTGTTCACGCTAACACATTTCCTTTTACGAAGAAGTTTTAAGCGCATACAAAAAAAAAGTGTTAAGGAAATTTCAAACGAGCAAGGAAGGGTGTAGAGGTAATGGTGGAACACTACCGTTGATGAGCAGCGTTAGCTCAGACTAACAGCTTCAACAAGACCGGTCAGGAGAAAATCAAGTCAAAAGAGCGGGACTTACCGAGACCCACAAAAAGCAAACGCGCTGAGACTAAAATACTTGGCGCAGAAGAACTACAAGGGGAGAGCACTCGCCCTAACTATACCCGAAAAAAAAAGAGGGAAAGACACTGGTGTGATACGCTAATGGACTGTTATCAATTATTCACCCTTTGTGCTGAGTCTAGCACTGATTAATGCGCGCAGCTCGTGATAGGGACGAGTGGGGAGGTAACGGGATTAGCTGTTGGACTAATTCCACGCCATTGTCTTTTGAACGAGCGCTGCAAAGCGAACAGCGGGGCGGTACAAACAGTGGGAAATAGCAGGACTCGGAGAACAACCCTGCTGACAGGGTCCCTGCTGCCTCATTTCGGGCATACATACAGATTAACTTCACACTTTCTACCCCACCTATGTTGACCAAGGTTGTTTTTTTAGCCGAGACCAGTTGTGCTGCAGCAGGTCACTCAGAATTGTAGTAACTGTGTAGTGACTGTGTATCAACACGCTGGAATGCAGGCCGCGTTTGATGGACGTTACAGGAAGCGACTGAAGCTAACAGTCTGAGCGGATATATCCGTGCCTGGTCAGATAGAGCCATAATTATGAGTGGGTACGGATATATCCGTACCTGGGAGACAATGAGTTAAGAAGAAGAAGAAGAAGAAGAAGAAGAAGAAGAAGAAGAAGAAGAAGAAGAAGAAGAAGAAGAAGAAGAAGAAGAAGAAGAAGAAGAAGAAGAAGAAGAAGAAGAAGAAGAAGAAGGATGATAATGATAATAATAATAATTCAACATTTATATAGCACTTCCCACAACGCTTCACTTCATTCCATTTCATACTCTATGATCACATTGCTAGCAAAAAGACGATGTTTGGAAATAATTCTATCGGGTCTGTTTGGGTTGTGAAATAGTGAATACTCTTGCTTTTATTGAGGCAAACTTTTAAACGTGATATCATAGGCCAGTCACTTGTTAGAGGTGTGTCTGAAACACGTCGACAAAGGGCACGTGTTGAAAGTTTGCCTTAATAAAAGCAAGAGTATTCACTCTTTCACAACCCATACAAACCCGGCAGAGTTATTTCCGGAGTTCGTCTATTCTGGTCCCGCTCCCTCGTAGCGGAAAGCTAGCAGCAGCAAGAGTCGCGCAATCCAGGAATGTGTGTGTTTCGGAGTAGTCAATGTCATGCTCGCGCATACAATTCTACACCACATAAATATCCTTTTCGGTAGTTTTAAGTAGGCGTTCTTTCATCAGAAAATACTTCTGTTTTAAACACATTTCCCTCTTTTCCTCCTTTTTTTCTCGTAATTCGCATATTTAAGAGGGCGCTGGTGCCTTTTGGTTTAAACAACATTTTATTCATAAACACACACACATGACAATACAACAACATGCTTACAAAGGAGCACAACAAGTTTAAAACTTATAATAAGTGCTCACATGATCATACCTGCTATTTCATGGCGGGATATGATTAACAAAATATGGCGACAGATTTTCTTGAAAAGCAGAACATTGATATCATTTAAAAACAAGATGCACACCGGTTGGAGAACAGAAATTAAAAAAAATTGTTACATATTGAACATACAAAAAGGGATGAGTGAATAAAAGAAATCAACAAAAACAAAACAAGAGTCGTGACGTGGTGCTTAGAGAACAGAAGTGTGACGACAACGAGCATGACCAGGATGCATTGAATGAGGTACTAAGCCAATAAGGTGTTGAGGGAAGCACAATTCAGTTACCGAGCTCGCCGAGCGTTGGGGGAGTCAAGCCCATGGTGTTAGCAGACCAAAATCGTGTTACTGGGCCCTTGGTTTACTCTGTGCCGGTGTAACACGAGAAAATTACTTCCACGAGAATTTTTCTCCGGAGTAAAAATTTCGTACGAAAATGTTACTCCCTTTACGAAAAACCTACTCTCCCATAACACGAGAAAATTACTCCCCACGACAGGTGTGTTCAAGGTAAACATTTTGTACAAAAATGTCACTCCCCTGACGAATGAATAATGAACAAATTACTCCACCCTAACACGAGCAATGTAACTGCCCACGCCAGGTGTACGAAACTTTTATTCCCTTGTCCCCTGTTTGTCCTGGTGTGGAAGGGGGGGAGGGGTAGCGCGACATTCGTTTGCTCGAGATCACATATTGGCATTATCCCTTCGTCAGCATCCCATTTTCGTTAACGAAAATTTTTGTGGAAGTACAAAAAATGGGGAGTAAAAATATCGTGGAGGGAGTAATTTTTTCGTGCCTTGGGGGAGTTCTTTTCTCGTACGACAGGGTGTACTGGGAGTAAAAATGTCGTACGAAATTTTTTACTCCGGAGTCAATTTTTCGTGGAGTAATAATTTCGTGTTACACCGGCGCGCTCCTCTGGTACTCTGGGACCATGGGAACCGGGGGGCAATTCCAACAAAAGGATGTCCGCCCTTAATCTGACTCCCTTAAAAGCCTTGATTAAATCAGGGGACACTGATACGGCTTTGCACAAAAGGGGAGTGAGTGATTGAATAAATGGAGAGTACAGGGGATCGCCAGCAATAATTTTTACATGATTTTTTTTTTTTTTTTTTTTTGGGGGGGGGGGGGGGGGGCTGATTTACCCAAAGTGATGAATAATTCTTCTTTTATTTATATAAATCCCCACTAAATTGGGTGGGTTTTTTTTCCCACCAAGGTGGTAGATTCTGGGAATAGGGAGGGGTCGACATTTGAGAAAGGTGGATGTAATACTAAATGGTGTCATGATGTACGACAGACGTGATATAGGAATATTTTCTTCTCAATAATTAACAGCCATGAAATACACATGTAGGCAGTACAAGATCGCAAGATGCTAACAAGTTCTGTTTAAAATCCGAAGAAGCGAAGCAATCCCTGCATCTTCTGGGCTGGTTGCACAGACAGTGATAAGTGTGTGCATAATCAAATTAGCTTGCGCCTCATCTATTTCTGAATAGTCTGGGTCGATCGTTTCTTGGCTTGTGCCGCAGAAGGAAACACCATTCTCCATTTTGTCCCCATTGAAGACTTGGCGTTGCAGGAATACTGAAGTGTTGATATGACTAAATGAGATGCAGGTTCACCTGATTTTTGAAGAAGCCTTATTAGATTTTTTAGGCAGACTACTGAAAACGAGCGATGGTAGCTTTCTTAGCCTTCTCAAGGTTATGCTAAAAGTAGAAACGTTTGAAACTCATCAACATCAACGCCAAGTATTTGATAATTCTAAGAAAAAATGTGCACATTCTGTTCGGTCTATTCCTGAAGTGTAAACCAAATTCCAGGGTGATCTTTAACAGTCGATGTCCACAGTGTAAAAATGAGCGGACGTGCACGAAATCGCGTGAGCGCTTTGAAGGCCACACATAAATCGAATTTTGAGCCAACACTCCCTCTTTTCGTCTTTATGTCCATCGTCGGTCTTCTTCTCGTATAATTGCATTAGTGGAAATCCCCCTCCCACGGCCCCCCCCCCCCCCCCTCTAAATCTGCCGATGTGCTACACCGCGCGGTCAAATTTGTCGTCATCCGAGCGAATAATGGATGAGACTATTGGCTGTAGCAATTATAGCCGGTATCGGATAATTTCATTCCGGTATCGGGTGTACGTCATGCATCATAACTACACGGATTCTGGCACCGGTCTGTTCCGTCTGTGATCGATAGCTTTATGGTGGGCTGTGTCCATGCTGGCAACGTTTCGGCCATCGGCGCTTTATTTAGTATCATTAATTGCACGGCGAGTTATGAATAATTAGCCAGGACAAGATCAAGGGTGCGAATAAATGTGTTTCCAGTGGATGAGAATATAATAGTATGAGGGAAGATAGAGAAGTTTATAATGTGTATACATTTGATTTAATCAAACAACTTCTTCCTTCGGTGTAAAACCGACGGTTTTTACTTCTTTTAGAGGGGGGAGAAGGAAGGGGGGGGGGGTGAGTAAGTAAATACACGAAGGAGAAAAAAAGGGTGGCTGGGAGAGATGGAAGGAAGGCACAGATGAATACATAGATATGAACCCACTGTCGTAATAAATGTCCTGTTACTTGACAATAATATTACAGTCTGTCGCATAAACCTGCTGCAACCCCCCGCGGGTTAGGGGGAAGAATTTACCCGATGCTCCCCAGCATGTCGTAAGAGGCGACTAACGGATTCTGTTTCTCTTTTTACCCTTGTTAAGTGTTTCTTGTATAGAATATATAGTCAATTTTTGTAAAGATTTTAGTCAAGCAGTATGTAAGAAATGTTAAGTCCTTTGTACTGGAAACTTGCATTCTCCCAGTAAGGTAATACATTGTACTACGTTGCAAGCCCCTGGAGCAAATTTTTGATTAGTGCTTTTGTGAACAAGAAACAATTGACAAGTGGCTCTATACCATCTCCCCCCATTCCCCGTCGCGATATAACCTTCGTGGTAGAAAACGACGTTAAACACCAAATAAAGAAAAAGAAAGAAACCTGCTGCATTTAAACGGTACTAGCGGGATGAAACTCGACATAGCGTATGAACATAGCAAGTCTTTGATAGGCCATGTCATGGCCTGTAGGACTTTAAGCACTAAGCCTCAAGACGTACCTTTTGTTGTGTGTGGACATCTTGTTGAGTACTCAGACAAATCCAAAAACAAAGAGATTGGCAACGTTCCAAAATTCAGAATAAAAAACCCATTCTTTCTTTCTTTATTTGGTGTTTAATGTCGTTTTCAACCACGAAGGTTATATCGCGACGGAAAAAAACCAAAAAAAACCAAACAAACAAGAAAAGTAGGTTGTTGGAACGTTTGTTATTGACAAAACAATACATTCACAGATATTTCAACCCAACGGTCTTTTAAGTGAACAGACAAACAAATATTCACACAAAACTTATCTTGATAAGTCATTATAATATTATACAATCATTCATTCGCTCGGCTTCCTGGCGAGTGGGCGTAAACTGATTCTATCAAGATAAGCTTTGTGTGAATATTTGTTTGTCTGTTCACGTCACTTAAAAGACCGTTGGATTCAGTACTCATGCAGACAGTCATGATTCAACCAGAAACTCTTGAGTACGCCCAGTCTCTGATTCTACCTCTGCACAGGGCACAGAGTCAAAACGAATTAAAAATCCATACTGCAATGATCACAGAGAAGTCATAACTTCCGCCACTTCAAACTGACCAGAACAAATGACCGGGTCAGTGCAAATTGAAACCAAAGCAACGCGGCTGAGCAATAAAGCGAAATTGTCACCAACCGGTCATTAAAGGCCCCACAAACATGTTTGCTCCGTCTAGTGTAAATAATGATGCTCACCATCTCATATCTGCCCAGGCTCTTGTGTGGGATGATAAGGTCATCCTTGCCCTTGGACTCATACCAACATGGGATGATAAGGTCATCCTTGCCCTTGGACTCATACCAACATGGGATGATAAGGTCATCCTTGCCCTTGAACTCATACCAACATGGGATGATAAGGTCATCCTTGCCCTTGGACTCATACCAACATGGGATGATAAGGTCATCCTTGCCCTTGGACTCATACCAACATGGGATGATAAGGTCATCCTTGCCCTTGGACTCATACCAACAATCAACAGACAGCTTGCTATCTGTGTGGAGTGGGATTATTTTTCTCCTTTTTTTTTCATTTTTCATTTTTGGTGAATTAATTTTGTAACGGACACTACAGTGTCAATCTCGAAATCAATTCATTAAAAAGATCCCCACTCTGTACACGAGGCAGCCTGGATCCCCACTCTGTACACGAGGCAGCCTGGATCCCCACTCTGTACACGAGGCAGCCTGGATCTCCACTCTGTACACGAGGCAGCCTGGATCCCCACTCTGTACACGAGGCAGCCTGGATCCCCACTCTGTACACGAGGCAGCCTGGATCCCCACTCTGTACACGAGGCAGCCTGGATCCCCACTCTGTACACGAGGCAGCCTGGATCCCCACTCTGTACACGAGGCAGCCTGGATCCCCACTCTGTACACAAGGCAGCCTGGATCCCCACTCTGTACACGAGGCAGCCTGGATCCCCACTCTGTACACGAGGCAGCCCGTCGCGATATAACCTTGAACGGTTGAAAACGACGTTAAACACCAAATAAAGAAAGAACACGAGGCAGCCTGGATCCCCACTCTGTACACGAGGCAGCCTGGGTGTTTATTTATGATATGTGATTAAGTGGAGTGATGGTCTTATCCCATGCAAAATCCTGGAGAGATCTCAGATTGTGTGAGCCAACAGATTTAAACGATGATAAATGCTGTTTAACTCCCTCACGGTGAAACCATTAAGGGCAAAATATAGCTGCGCAGTTTTAGCGGCACAGACGACGCCCTGCATATTATTTATGCTGCGTTGGGGATTGTGACGAGAACTTGGCCTGTTTTCCTTTCACGCAACGTGTCGCGGGCTGGGGTAATCTGAAGTGCGTCATCGGTCCTGCTGAAGTAACAAAGGTGAGCGGAGCCCCTTGGCAGCATGCTCCCGCGTGTTGCCCTCACTTTAGACGACGAACGTTTACACGGGGAGACCGTGTTTTACGCCCTCACGGCAAAGCCATCAGGGGCATGTCTCCACGGGAAGGACTGTGCTTTTAAAGGCCCCACAAACATGCTCCTCCCGTCAAATGTCCGTCCTGACCCGTGTTCCATGCACCGGTGAGGGATGTCGGAGACTTTATGTCCAGTGAGGTTACCTTGATGTTGGTCACTTTATGGGGTCCTGACCTGTCCGATCGTTTGTTGATGTCCACGCCAGGACGAGTCTTGGTGGGGGTTTAATGGCAAGGACTGAGGTGTGACCTCACACCTACTGTTGCCGTGGTAGTCAAGTCCGGTGTGCGTTGTTGTTGTTGTGTTGTCTTCGTGTGACATCAGTATGGGATCATTGTTTTCATAATTGACATTGAAAGTTATGCGTCCTTTCCGCACTCTTTTTTATCAGCATCTTCATCACCATCATCGTCGTCGTCGTCGTCAAATAGATCTTAATATATCGTTGTAATTCCATTCTCATCGTCGTCACTTAGAATGCGTAAGTCACAGTATCATCGTCATCATCGTCATCATAAAAATCATGGTCGTCGTTGTCGCCGTCGTCGTCGTCGCCGTAGTAGTAGGGGTAGTAGTAGTAGTAGTAGTAGTAGTAGTAGTAGTAGTAAATGTAGTAAATGTAGTAGTAGTAGTAGTAATAGTAATAGTAATATATAGTAATAGTAGTTGTAGTTGTAGTTGTAGTAGTAGTAGTAGTAGTAAATTAGATGATGGTGATGAGTAGGAGGAGGAGGAAGGGGGAAGAGGAGGAGGTTGACCATGAAGATGATGATAATGATGATTTCTTGGATTATTAATTCCACAAGATAACTCACAAAGTCGTCTGGACGAGAGGGTGCGTCTGCTGCTCAGTTCACTTCTCGGTGACAGCATCTAGTGCTGAACACTTTGCAAGCATAACACCGTAAAAGTCAGCGTAAAGTCATAGTGCAGTCTCGCTTTCTGTCCTAAGCAAGCAGAGCAGACCAAGCTTCTGTCACACATTTTGTCTTGGCCGACAGATTGACGACAACGGCAACGATCGCAGAAGCCCATAGAGCCCGCAGTTCATAGCTTGCCATAGCAGCTGCTTTATCGTGCAGTGGCCAGTGCCGTGCCGCAGCTATTTTAGCTGCCCTTATTACGCCCGTCCTGGCCGATCGTATAGCAGCCATTTTGGCGGCCCATATAACAGCCGTTTTGGCGGCCCATATAACAGCCTAGCGCCTTGTAAAAATGCCGCGACTGACGTGTGCTGTAGCTCTTCTACTTTCCCCCCATTGGCCAAGATCGAACCAAGGCCGGGTTTTTTTCTTTCCTTTTTTTCTTGGGGGAAGGGGGGCGGGATGATCATGTGATGGAGGGGTGTTTGATTAGGACAGTCTTCCACTTTCATTACTGTGTTTTTGACTCATGCGTGTCTTTTCGTTAATCGACCTGATTTTACTTTTGGGTTTGTCGAGTCAGTCGGTGTCAATATAAGGATAGTACAAGTTAAGGGCGTGAGGTACATGTTTGTATTAGTTTTGGTGTTTTGGGGTTTGTTTGTTTTTCTGTGTCGTGGAAATGTTGTGCCTTTGACCTTTCAACTTTTAAAAAAAAATCGATTTTATACTTCAGTTTTTTTTGGGTTTTTTTTCAACTGATTTGTTTTCGGCTGAAAATACGTTCTTTGGGAATTGAGGACATCATTTGTTCCAGCTTATGTGCATTTTTGTATAGCTTGCGTTTTCTTCCGTCAGTTCTTTGTACATGGTCTACGCCGCCTACTCACTGTATCTCCGCATGTTTGATTAGTTTTTTTCCCGCCAGATTCAAAGGAGCAATGTTCAAATATCTTTTTTTCCTTTGATTCGATCTTCCAATATTTTTTTTATAAAGCGCATCCTCATCTTTTTCACCCTCCTAGCTCTGTGCCTGTAGCTGTGCCATATCTTGACAATGTCTTTGATTCCAGACCTTGCTGCCGGGAAGTTCAAGCGCTACTTGAGGCCCCCTTTGACTTCATTTTTGTTTCCCTGCCTCTGGTCTTCAACCACCACCATCGCCGCTACCCTCCTCATCCCGTCCCTCTCTCCTCCTACCTCTTTTTCTCTGTCTCTCATTCTCTCATTCTCTCTCTATGTCTTTCTGTCTTTCTGTCTTTCTTTTTGTCTGTCTATCTGTCTGTCTGTCTGTCTGTCTGTCTGTCTGTCTGTCTGTCTGTCTGTCTGTCTGTCTGTCTCTCTCTCTCTCTCTCTCTCTCTCTCTCTCTCTCTCTCTCTCTCTCTCTCTCTCTCTCTCTACGCCCTGTCCCCTAGGGCAATGTCTCTGATCAGCAAGGGAAGAGGACAGTGTGAGGAGGGAGGGAAAAGTATCCGTGATTTGTTAGTTAATCGATCAAACAATTCCACGCCTCCTCATTAAGCTTAAGTTTCTGCCTCTTTGCTCTGTAATGATTTTTCCAACAAGGGGGACGCGCCATTTTGTGGCTTTTTTAACGTCCCTTTGACGGCCTTGAGGCACGAAGCTCTGTCGTGCAGCAAGGTGCTGCTGCTGGACTCGTGAACAAAATAAAATCAGTCGGATGATTAGAAAATAGGCTGCCCTTTGCTGTAACAGACAACACGACAAGAAAGAAACGCGGCGGGAGGGAACAGAGATTTCGAGGAAAGTTTAGCTCGCTTAAAAAGACTGGGCTTTGTCTGAACGTGAAACGCTTACGCTGTGTGAGGATGTACGATCATGCACTTGCGTTTTTTTAAACATTTTTTTATCATTATATATACCTCCTCTATTTCTTTTTATTCTTCTGCAAAACAGCAGTTCCGAGTAACAAATAATTGATTATCCTGAGGAATGAGAGGATACATACAGTAGTTTCTCGGCTTTTGATGTGTGGCACATTTCAAGTTCAAAGCTGGTGTAACGTACGCAAGCAGGTTTTGTTTTCCTTCGTTTTCTTTTTTTCTTCGTTTACTTTTTTTCTTCGTTTACTTTTTTTCTGATCCTTTTTTATGTTTTTGTTGTAGTTTTTGTTGTGTGTGTGTGTGTGTGTGTGTGTGTGTGTGTGTGTGTGTGTGTGTGTGTGTGTGTGTGTGTGTGTGTGTGTGTGTGTGTGTGTGTGTGTGTGTGTGTGTGTGTGTGTGTGTGTGTGTGTGTGTGTGTGTGTGTGTGTGTGTGTGTGTGTGTGTGTGTGTGTGTGTGTGTGTGTGTGTGTGTGTGTGTGTGTGTGTGTGTGTGTGTGTGTGTGTGTGTGTGTGTGTGTGTGTGTGTGTGTGTGTGTGTGTGTGTGTGTGTGTGTGTGTGTGTGTGTGTGTGTGTGTGTGTGTGTGTGTGTGTGTGTGTGTGTGTGTGTGTGTGTGTGTGTGTGTGTGTGTGTGTGTGTGTGTGTGTGTGTGTGTGTGTGTGTGTGTGTGTGTGTGTGTGTGTGTGTGTGTGTGTGTGTGTGTGTGTGTGTGTGTGTGTGTGTGTGTGTGTGTGTGTGTGTGTGTGTTTATTTGGGTGGGTTTTTTTGGACGGGTTTTGTGTGGGTTTTTTTCTTGATCTTACCGCAAAGCCAGACATCTAACAGGAAACAACAATCATGTGAGGCGAAAAAGAAAGCAAGACACAGACACAGAACTGAAGATGTCCCCAAGCGCATATCATTTCATTTAGTGAGCCAAGCTAAGTGCTCGGAAGCATCAATCGCGATGCCTGTAAATCTGTCTTTCCCTTCAAGGCTACTTGTCAACGCTTTTCTTCAAGCATGCAGACTATGGTTCCACTCCTTCATGTGCGATGACTTTTTTTCCATGGAGACTGAAGACCAGGACTGCCCTATCTGCCATGTTTATAACTCCTTGGAACAAAATGGCCTGCTTCACTGTAGAACGTCTTCACCTTTACGTCAACTCCTTTACACATAGGCTTGGTTCACCCTAAACCGTCTGAAGACAGAGGGCATGACCATGTTTCCTTCAAACATTGCCGTGCGTCACACTTGAACGTGTGAAGACAGATGGCACGAGCATGTTTTCAGTAAACCAAGACAAGTCTTTGCCTCAGACTTCCAATACCACTCATCGGAAATCATTCAAATCAGTGCAATGGGGGGACCCTGTCAGTCGTTTAGACCAGTCCACTTAGCCTAAAAGGCCGCGATCTTTGGAGGACGTTAACTCCCCCTGTTTGTCCACTCTCCTGTCAGGGCGGAGAACTGCCGCGGTCACTCCCTTCTTGGAACTGGAGTAGCCGGTCCTGTCAGTCATGTGGCAAAGCCGCTTGGAGGCGGAGGAAGATTGATCAGGGAAAGATGATGGTGGTCTGAGATCTTAGCTGGAATGCTGTAGAGTTGGGTAATATCTACTGAAATAGTCAATCCTCTTTGTCAGACAAGCGTCTCGTATTGTGGGTTGCGAACTTCCGTCAGTCGCCTCACTGTACAGCTCACGTTTAGCAAAGAGAGTTAGGGCTTTGAACGCTTTGAACTTCGGATAAGGCGCTATATAAATAAAGAGAATTATTATTATTATTATATTATAGTGGCAGACTCGTCTCACCCAGCCGGCCATCTGTTCGAGCTCCTCCCGTCAGACAAGCGCTTCCGCGCTCTGAAGAGCAGGACTTCTCGTTTCAGAAACAGTTTCTTTCCTGAGGTAGTCCTTGCGGCCTCAATGGTGGATCGTTCTTAGATCTGTTAGATTTGTGATATGTGTCAGTTAAAGTTTTGAAAGGGATCGAGTATCCTTAAATGAAATATCTTAATAGATGTAAGGGTTGTGTCCTTTGAATAACTGTGTTAGCATGTACTCGGATTTATTTTATTGATGACTATATTTTTAGATATGATTTTAGGGAATTCATTTATCTTTATCCATGTAACCTGTGATTACTCCTGTCAAATTGGTGCTAAAAGAACAACCAGTCCGTTTTGAACTGTCTGGTTGGTGTACACATGTAAATAGGCCCAGTGAAATTGAACACTTTATCTGTACATATTTATTATGATATAATATGCGTGTGGAAGGAGTGTGAAGTTTGGATGCATACACCATAACAAAATCCTGTGCTTTGCATTTGGTAAATAAACTGTTTGACTTGACTTGACTCTTTTGTAAGTTGTTAGCGCTCGCAAAGGTCGCCAAACAGGAGTGTTTAGAATGCCGCGCGCGTGAGCTATTATTTCACTCTCTTTGTTTAAAGACTGT
>NC_090250.1:27594149-27624149 GCF_037325665.1 Littorina saxatilis | reverse complement strand
CGATTAGGCATACAAGGCAATATATTTAAGGTGTTAAAGAGCATGTATGAAAATGTGAAAGCATGCGAGCGGTGCGGAAACGAATACACTGATTTCTTTGAATGTATGCAAGGCCTTAACAAGGTTGTGTAGCCTCACCGACAATTTTCTCGTTTCTGATCAACGAACTGGCGCAGGATGTCATACAACGAGGCAGACATGGGATACGTTTATCTCCGTCTGAGTTAGAACTGTTGGTAATGGTTTTTGCTGACGACATTGCGCTGTTATCCAGCACTGTAGTAGGCCTACAAAACCAGCTTTATGTCCTGCGCTGCTCTGCAGATAAACTGTGTCTGAACGTGAACTTGACAAAGACTAAGGTCATGGTTTTTAGAAAGGGCGGGCACATTGCACAGAAAGAGAAGTGGTTCTACGGAATGGATCGTCTTGAGATTGTGAACTCGTTTAAATATCTCGGTGTAACCCATTCCACCCAACTGAGCTGGAACATTGCAGTAGAAACAAAGACAACCATGGCGAAAAAGGGAGTGATCGAAATCGTTATATTACTGAACAGGCTGCCATTCGGCAAAGGTGTTTTTCAAACTGTTTGACGCACGGATCGCCCCTGTGCTCTTGTATGATTTAGAGCTATGGGGATATGGAAAGTATGACTCTGTGGAAAGGGTCCACCTGTTTGCGTGTAAAAAGTTTCTGAAAGTGACAATTCGAACTCCAAATTAAACAACATTGTGCATGGTGAATTGGGAAGACATCCGCTGTATATTAACTCTGCAGTCAGATGTGTGAAATACTGGTTTACACTGCTGAAGCAACCTGATTCAAGATATTCCAAGATTGCATATAAAGCTTTATGTAATTTGGCATCGAAGGGCCACACAAATTGGGTCTCACATGTGCAGAGTCTTTTATGTTGTAATGGTTTTGCTGCTGTGTGGATGTACGGAATGGTTGGGAATGAGAAGTGTTTCTTACAAGAGTTTAAAAGACGTTTACAAGATTGTTTTTGTCAAAAATGGTTCTCCTTTTTAGAATGCAGTGAATGTTTCGACATTTATCATTGTTACAAAACATGCTTGGAAAAAGAGAAATACATTGAATTAATCGAAGATATTAAGTACAGAGTTACTCTTACTCGTTTCCGCGCAGGAGTATCCGAAATCAACGCTCACAAGTTTCGGTACGCACCAAACCAAACGACAAGAAACTGTCTTCTCTGTACAGCTGATAAAGAAGATGAACACCATGTTGTATTTTTATGTCCTTTTTATCAAGACCTTCGAGCAAAGTATTTGAAAATCTCGAACGCTAAGACGCTGCAACAACAACTTGTGTATTTCTGTGGCAGTAATGAGGATAATGTGATGAACAGCTTCAGCAGATTTGTGTTCTTCATGTTACAAAAGAGACGAACCCTTATAAATCAGGTTCAGTGACATGTCATCAGGGTCTTAATGTATTTGTTGAATTTTATGCGTGACTATAATTTATAACTGTGCAGATACTATTGCTGTTATTTTAAGCACTATTGTAAGGGGCTGTGGCCTTAGACAATTAAAGATTTGTTCTTGTTCTTGTTCTTGTTTTCTCTCTCTCTCTCTCTCTCTCTCTCTCTCTCTCTCTCTCTCTCTCTCTCTCTCTCTCTCTCGTTGTATCACACACACACACACACACACACACACACACACACACACACACACACACACACACACACACACACACACACACACACACACACACACACATGAGGTGTATCCTCGTATCCTGCTGTCACCCCTACCAGTGTCCACACCGACATTTGCCTGCTCCACACCTTGATGGATGGAGGCACTAATTGTCATGCAGCCTCTCTCGATTCTCTCCCTTTTGTCTCGGCTGCAGCTCTCGCGGGATTAAGTACAGGAAAGTAGCTTGGAAGGGTTTACTGCGCGCGGCCAAGTATGGCAGGCTACAGCGAGTTGGTTGATAGGTATGTTCGCTGGCTGGGCCTTTGGGAAGGTCAGTTTTGAAGCCTACCTTGTTTGTGAGAGTTTGCAGTACGCAGAGAGTGTCGGACGGATTTTCTTTTCTTTCCTCTTCCAATTCCCGTAAGTGTTTTAAAAGTTTGAAGTTTCTACGGGAGTTCGAAGGAAGTCGTCTGCTACGTTGATATGTTGTGCATTGGACTTTGAATGTTTGAGTGGTAAGTGTCTTGACGTTTTGAGTTGTATTTTGTCTCGCTGTCTGAGTGGTGTGTGAAAATGTATGTTTTGTTTCTTGTATATATTCTGTCTAAAACCTAAACAGCTTTTAGGTGCTATTTTGTTGCTCACTTCTCTGTTTTCTCTTTTTTATGTTCTATCTTTTCTATCTGTTTCGGTCTCTTTCTTTCTTCATGTTATTATTCGTTCTTTTTCTTCCTTTCATTTTTACCTTGTCCTCCTTTTTTTCCCCCTCTTTTCTTCGTTTTGTTCTATATATCTCTCTACATCTCTCTTTCTCTCTATCTTTCTGTGTCTCTATCTGTTCGGCTGTGTGTCCGTTTGTTCAGGGGCTCATATCCACGTCGAACATCGGACATACACGGATATTTTTTCCAAATGTCCTGTACATTTTTTACGCTAGAGGACATATGTCCTATTGTTTTTGTCACAAAGTGGTCATTGTCCGATTATGCTTTCATTTGATCTGGACATTGACAAATGTCCCATCGCTTTTGCATTGTCCAGGACATTTGTCATATGCCACCTCGCGTGGATGTGAGCCCCTGTTTGTCTGACTGTCTGTCTGTCTGTTTCTCTCTTTCTTTCTCTATCGTTCACTCTCTCTCGTTCACTCTCTCTCGTTCACTCACTCACTCTCTCGCTCTCTCTCTCTCTCTCTCTCTCTCTCTCTCTCTCTCTCTCTCTCTCTCTCTCTCTCTCTCTCACACTGGCCGCACACACACACACACACGCACCCTCGCACCCTCGCACGCACACATACACACACACACACACACACACGCATGCACGCACACACACACACACACACACACACACACACACACACAAGGGCTTTCTTTACCTCCCACAGACCAGTGTCATAAAGAAAGGTGAATCATCTTAACTCAGTCACACTTGACAGCCAGGACAGGATGAAGATAAACGACTTGCTGTAGTAATAATATTACAGTCCTCAAAATATGCACGCTTCCGTTTGTACTATACAGTATTGTGAGAAAAGCAATGACATGCTCAGTAAACAACTGTTCATCTTTTATGATGATCAAAAGAAACTGAAACAAAACTGTCAGTATCACTGTGAAGAAGTCTAAATATTCGTTACCTTTTTGATATCTTAACTGATTGTTTTTAAAACTATTCTTTTTGGTTTAAAAAAAAATACAGTGTACTTTACAATCTTCCAAGTACCGCTGTTATAGTAGCTAATGCTTACCTCATTACTTTCTTACTTTGCGTCTCTTAAAGAAGACTTTCGTTATTAATTTTGCTTAGATTTTGCCTTTTTATTTTTAATGTTTATCTTGTCAACTCACTGGTTTAATGCTTGCTTGCCTCGTCACTTTCATGGTGTGTTTGTTCACCTTTGTTACTAGCAACATTTTGTTAATTGTGCCTGCATAAACGCTTACCTCATCACTTTACGATACATGTTTTCTTTCTCTGTAAAGATTTGCCAAATTCAGCAATCCTTGTTATTACACCAAAGCACCCTTTTGCAAATTTGAGAGCGGTCCCTAACTGTGTTATGAAAACGTGTGTGGAAAAGGACTCTGTGCAGTTTTCAACAAAGTTCAACAATGTCAACCACGGAGGGTCTGTTGCATAAATGTTTTGACAACGTGTCGTACTGCTGTTTGCTCTCCTCCTCTCTCGTTTCGTCCTCCGCTGGAAACAAGTTTCTAATTACAGTTCTACATGTATAACAAAGGTCGCTGCTCCGCTATAAGTATATGTACACGTGTTAAGAGTCTGTAAAACTAAAATATGTTAGGCTGGCTTCGTCCAAGGTGTTTGTTTGTTTGTTTTGTTGATTTGGGTGTTTTGTTTGTTTGTTTGATTGGGTTTTTTGGTGTGTGTATTTTTTGTCAATTTGCAGTTTTTATTTTGTCTGTTTTTGTGTGTTTTTTTGGGGTGGTTTTGTTTATTTATAATATTTATTTTTATTCGAGGAGGGGAGGGATGGATGGGAGGGTGCGTTTGATGAAGGGTCGGTTTGTCGTACGAATCCACTTCATAGTTGTTTTATTTTTAAATTATTCTGCGCCATGCATTTCAAACTACAGAGAATGTATTCGAAAGTATGCATCTGCACGGTCCACCATCGACCATTGTCTCGTAAAACTTTCTTTCCCTTTTATTAGTTTTAAAGAAAGAAAACTGTCGGTGTTTGAACTGAGTCAGGAAACAAAAGGTTTGAAAGATTCATTCATGCACTTTCGACCGTGCATGCCTTGTTCAAGAAAATACCACTAAAGAACTCGCGCACAAGACATCCCCGGAAGGCGCCGGCTTCTGTTTAAGAGACATCCCGCAGACGATCTAGACAAGAGACAGACTCAGTGACAGAGTGTTTTCAACCGTTTGAAAAAGAAACTTGTCCTGATTGAACGCTAGCGTACACACTGGCCATGCCGGCTTTTGTGGTAGAGTGTCTGGGAGCCCCCGGGGAACGCCAATCAAGGAAGCTACTGTTCGATGCGTGTACACGCCGCTTTTGTCAAATGCGCTTTGAAAGTCCATACAACTCAGCGCAGCTTAGTTCTTCAACAGTGGAACCTTCCGTGGTGAGGCTTCCTCCTTTTAAGACCTTGCTTTCTCAAAATTCCGAAACAGATCGACTGCTAACGTCTGAAATCGAGAATCAAAAGTCAAGAAGGTTAGTTTATTGGGTGTTTAATTATTGACAAAAAGACAGATTCAAAAGTGCGTTCACAGATTTTCTGTTCATAAACTCTATTAACTTACCACCGTTTTGAGACTCCTTATGACGGGCGCTGTGGTGTGGTGGTAAGACGTCGGTTTCGTAATGGGAAGGTCGAGGGTTCGAATCCCGGCCGCGGCCGCCTGGTGGGTTAAGTGTGGAGATTTTTCCGATCTCCCAGGTCAACTTATGTGCAGACCTGCTAGTGAGTGGCTTATCCCCCTTCGTGTGTATATATACACGCAAGCACAAGACCAAGTGCGCACAGAAAAGATCCTGTAATCCATGTCAGAGTTCGGTTGTTTATAGAAACACGAAAATACCCAGCATGCTTCCTCCGAAAGTGGCGTATGGCTGCCTAAATGGCGGGGTAAAAACGGTCATACACGTAATATTCCACTCGTGCAAAAACACGAGTCTACGTGGGAGTCTAAGCCCATGAACGAAGAAAAAGAAGAAGAAGACTCCTTATGTTTCAAGACTTGATTTGCCCATAATGTTTTGTGTGGTCTTCTTCTTCTTCTGCGTTCGTGGGCTGAAACTCCCACGTACATTCGTGTTTTTTGCACGAGTGGAATTTTACGTGTATGACCGTTTTTTACCCCGCCATTTAGGCAGCCAAACGCCGTTTTCGGAGGAAGCATGCTGGGTATTTTCGTGTTTCTATAACCCACCGAGCTCTGACATGAATTACAGGATCTTTTTCGTTGCGTACTTGGTCTTGTGCTTGCGTGTACACACGGGGGGGTGTTCGGACACCGAGGAGAGTCTGCACACAAAGTTGACTCTGAGAAATAAATCTCTCGCCGAACGTGGGGACGAACTCACGCTGACAGCGGCCAACTGGATACAAATCCAGCGCGCTACCGACTGAGCTACATCCCCGCTCCGTGTATGGTCTTAATAGGGGGGTTCCACTGTAGCGCCGGACATAGAGTCAACACTTTTACTGTAAATGAAAAGGGAATTCTTGAAGCTTGTTTGGAATGGAAAAACAAGATGTGCAGGTAAAGCTTTGTCCCAAACGATTGTTTTACCGTGTCATGCCTCAGGGCGGTTTACACTGACTCACTAAGTGTTAGCTTTATTTTTGAATAATGTCGAAAGTGTTTTTCGATTTACTCTTTGGCTGTTTCTCTTTCGACGCCTTTTGTTGCGTTTAAGCCAATAGAGGGCGTGTCTGCGTCTGTAAAGATGATTTCTTAAAAGATCGTTGGTCTTTGTACGTGTTGGAATGTGTCTGTGTCATGGTGGTCTTTTTCCCCCGCAGAATTTAAGTCGCATGCACTACTCACAGTTACGTGCTAGAATACTTGTTCCGATTAGTTGTCGCCTACTTTAAACTCATTGTGTGAGCACTTTCCTTTTTTTTTCGTCTTTTTGAACAGTTTCTTCTCTTTTTATATGAAAAGCAGTATGGAGAGCGGGGTGGACGGGGGAGGGGGGGGTCAAATTGTCCAGACAGTAGTGTACGTATGAGAACTGTCAAGTGTTATCGTGTAGGCTTATTACATTCACGTTTTTTATGCAGAGCAGAATGAGGAAACACGAAAGAAAATAAACAATAGAAATATGTAAAACTGACTTCCAAACAAATATAAACCACCAGGAGCACTCCACCTTTACCCATACTCTATTCACGCTTGGTCACAGTCCCACTAATTAATTTCCCGCGATGAAGAAGTTTCGCTCCACTAACCCGGATAGTCCCAGCTCCCTGTACCCCACCCAACAGGTTAAAACCCCATTAGGCCGGGTAATGTCCCTGTTTTGTCGGGCCGTTATCAGGCCGCTTCAATACAGCGGTTGTGTGTGAACACCTCACTTCCCCGTCTTTGATCCGGAGTCCGTCAAACGGTGCGTGGCCCTTGTCTGATCGGTTCCGGCGTTGGCAGCGTTTTTGTCGCTCTTTGATTGTCGCCTTCGATCGCCAAGCGTAAAAGCGCCGTGGCTTTAAAATAATTGTTCGGGCGGGTGCTCGGCGAAAGGTGAGGAAGGGTGGGTGAGAGGACTGAGAATTGAGGGGGGGGGGGGGGGGGGGCGAGAGGGATGGTGGCTAAACGAGAGAGTAAGAGAGGGTTGGGTAGAGAAAGACGGACAGACAGACAGACACACACACACACACACACACACACACACACACACACACACACACACAGGGAGTTATTAATATCTTCTTCTCCGGTCATGGGCTGAAACTCCCACGTTCACTCATGTTTTTGCACGAGTGGGTTTTTACGTGTATGACCGTTTTTACCCCGCCATTCAGGCAGCCACACGCCGCTTTCTCGGGTGAAGCATGCTGGGTATTTTCGTGTTTCTATAACTCACCGAACTCTGACTTGGATTACAGGATCTTTTCCGTGCGCACTTGATTTTGTGCTTGCGTGTACACACAAAGGGGGATACGGCACTAGCAGGTCTGTACGTAAGTTGACCTGGGAGATCGGAAAAATCTCCACCCTTAACCGACCAGGCGGCCGCGACCGGGATTTGAACTCACGACTTTCCGATTAGGAGACAGATGTCTTATCCACTATAGGCCACTCCGTCCGTCTAAACAATATGAATACTGCCAACAGTTCAGCGACACTGCAAAGGATGAAAAGAGTTAAAGGTGAAACATTTTCCGCGAACTGAAGAAAATAATTTTGAAAAATTAGTTCAGAATCAAATTTTCAATTGACAATGTGTCGGACACCCGGCTTGCAGGGACATGGGGACCCAAAGAGAAAAGGGAAGGGGTCAAGAGCGAAGCTAGATCTAGAATGGGAAGAGAAATTAATGCAACTGTTGAACAAGAGCAGAGCAGACCCATAGAGGGGAATTTCAGCGGTGGGGATGATCGAATCAATGAGACTGGCACAGTCTCTGAGAGAGACGGACACACTATACCTCAGTGTCGGAAACTGAGAAAGGCCGAAAATATAGAGATATTGGCAGACAGAACATTAAGGGGAGATATTGGCAGACAGAACATTACAGGGGAAATATTGGCAGACAGAACATTACAGGGGAGGTATTGGCAGAAAGAACATTACAGGGGAGATATTGGCAGACAGAACATTAACGGGGAGATCCAGTTGACAGGCAGAACATTACAAGGAGATCGTGAAAGACGAACCAGCCACCGATATTAAAAGTGAACAGGCCGACAGACAGCAATCTCGGTTACAATAATGTCACACGTTTCATGACGAAGGAAAGGGATGAGAAGCAAACAGGACAGCGTGTACATTGTCAAGGTCTTGTGATACATTCTTTTCAGAGAGAACTTTTAAAGAAGTTGCAAACTTAATGCAGCCGCACAGTACTTCATGTGCTGTCAGCCTTCGGAATATATAAGCTTATATGTATTCACGTACGTGTATGCACCGTGTTTTAGACAAAAGTAAAGAGTAAGGTCGTTACAACTGTAACCGCACCTGTAGCTTTATATATGTCAAACCGTTGTGTTTTTAACATCTGAAGTATGGCATTCAATTCCAAACAAAAATGGAAACATCATGTATGCAATCCTTACAAAAATGTATGAAATCCTTGTAAAAAATATATTTGTCTTTATACTCTTTACATAGCAGTAAGCTGCATGTGCATTCTGTCATAATTACGGTTTTAATCTTCGACCCTTTCTTACAAATTTCGAATGAGAAAAGTGCATCCTACCATGTCAACAGCTGTGCAATATAAATCTTTTATCGCTGTCACGATTTTGGCAGCAGGGGAATAAATTTAATATATGACCCGTCCACGTCATCCTGGAAGGAATTTCCGTCATGATGTCACAGTCATTTTCTGTCAGTGACGCACCTTCTGCTACGTCCATAGCGAGTGTCAGTGTATACGCTGAGTGTCACACCTTACCACCTGCTTCACACGCCGCTTGCTGCGCCCTACAGTATTTAACTTTGATTGATACGCGACTGATTTTACCACACCCATCATTACCCTCCCGATTGATCGGACACTGCCTTTTCCACAATCATCGCACAAAGCTTGGAGTGACCTCCCGCCGTCTTGGACACCCGGCCCACAATGCCCCGCGCGTCACGTGTTTGTGTCAATGGCGGCCCCTGGGCCGTGTTTACAATCGCAGGTCGTCGACATGTTGAGGGGCCTGACGTGGCCCCTTGAGACGTCATGTCGAGCCCTGCATCTGCTGACCTGGGGGTGGTATTGGGGCCTTGTTAGCGAGGTGACGGAAGGGTTTCCTCCGGCCGGGTGTCTTTTTTTCTTTATTTGGTGTTTAACGTCGTTTTCAACCGTTCAAGGTTATATCGCGACGGAGGGAAGGGGGGTGATGGGATAGAGCCACTTGTCAATTGTTTCTTGTTCACAAAAGCACTAATCAAAAATTTGCTCCAGGGGCTTGCAACGTAGTACAATATATTACCTTACTGGGAGAATGCAAGTTTCCAGTATAAAGGACTTAACATTTCTTACATACTGCTTGACTAAAATCTTTACAAACATTGACTATATTCTATACAAGAAACACTTAACAAGGGTAAAAGGAGAAACAGAATCCGTTAGTCGCCTCTTACGACATGCTGGGGAGCATCGGGTAAATTCTTTCTCGTCCCAACCAATATGGGACTCCCCCTAACCCGCGGGGGGCCCGGGTGTCTGTGATTGAGGGCGACTGTTGGTGGTCTACGAGCTCCAGTGGAACCCCCCTTTTAAGCCCCCCCCCCCCCCATTTTAAGACTCCCTCCCTCTTAAGACCTTGTTTTCTCAGATGTTTTGTTCATAACCTCTGTACATTTACCCCTATTTTGAGACTCCCTCCATTTTAAGACCTGAGTTCCTCAGATTGTTGAAGGTCGTAAGTGGGGGGGTTCCACTTTATTCCACACAGAAGGGTAACTGACTGTTGTCGGTTTTCTTCTTCTTCTTCTTCTGCGTTCGTGGGCTGAAACTCCCACGTACACTCGTGATTTTTGCACGAGTGGAATTGTACGTGTACGACCGTTTTTTACCCCGCCATTTAGGCAGCCATACGCCGTTTTCGGAGGAAACATGCTGGGTATTTTCGTGTTTCTATAACCCACCGAACTCTGACATGGATTACAGGATCTTTTTCGTGGGCACTTGGTCTTGTGCTTGCGTGTACACACGGGGGGTGTTCGGACACCGAGGAGAGTCTGCACACAAAGTTGACTCTGAGAAATAAATCTCTCGCCGAACGTGGGGACGAACTCACGCTGACAGCGGCCAACTGGATACAAATCCAGCGCGCTACCGACTGAGCTACATCCCCGCCCTGACTGAGCTACATCCCCGCCCTGACTGAGCTACATCCCCGCCCGTCGGTTTTCACTGTACGAGTCACTGGCTGCTTTTCTGTCAAGCTAGGTTACCCCTTTACCATCTCTGCCTTGTGGCGGGTTGTCAGGTATAGGTACGACGGGCGCAGTGGCCTGGTGGATAAGACCTCGGCCTCCCATGCGGAAGGTCGTGGGTTCGAATCCCGGTCGCGCCTGGTGGGTTAAGGGATAAGAGATTTTTCTGATCTCCCAGGTCAACTTATGTTCAGCCCTGCTTAGTGCCTTCTCCCGCTTCGTGTGTACACGCAAACACAAGACCAAGTGCGCACAAAAAAGATGTCAGAGTTCGGTGGGCTCCAGAAACACAAAAATACCCTGCATGCATCCTCCGCAAGCGGGTTATGGCTGCCTAAATGGCGGGGTACACCACCAAAACGGTCATACTCGTAAGAACCCGTTCACACTTTGTTGTAGAACTCGGAATTTCATTGCCACCTTTGAACACGGCTTTTGGTGTAAATCCGGAAAAGTTTGTACTGATCGTCTATTTTTGGAAAAGGCTGAACAGCAAGGTTGACTTTGACTTTGCAGGCGTCCATCATTCTGTCTGTGTGTCCGTCCGTCTGTCTGTCTGTCTGTCTTTCTGTCTGTCTGTCGATCTGTCTGTCTGTCTGTCTGTCTGTCTGTCTGTCTGTCTGTCTGTCCGTCCGTTCGTCTGTTTGTCTGGCTGGCTGACGTAATAAGTATCATCCTGATGTTTATGCACTGTAAGTTTGTGCATAGATGTGTAACAAGCATTCTGTCTTTGAATTGCCATTGGATGTACTGATTTTTTTATCCTCTCGCTACCAAGGATGGCCAAATCTCAAACCTTTAGCTCGCCACCCGGGCGAGTAATTTCAAGGAAGTCACTAGCCCACCAGAAATTTCGTTGACCCGACGCGGTACATACTGCAGTGTTTAAATTGCTGTGAAACTCGATATAACAACCACAAATGTTGCATTTGACCAGAATTTTCACTGGCCAGCCGGGCGAGTTGCCGGGCGATTTCTACTAGCCCGGCGGATATTTTACTCACTCCGAACGTTAACCCCCCTTTTAGCCCTTGTCATATTTGCCCACATTTTCTCCCCCTGTCATCCAGAATTCATTTTCTGGAACACTGTCGCAGGAAACAGAGACCGACGTCGGAAATGTACTGTTCTCTGTCCGATCGCCATCAGCTGTCGACTTCATCAGAAATGCAATTATCTTTTTTGTCGTCCTTCGAGAAGAGACACAGATCACACGTCCCCCAGTTGTCGTTCTTTCTATCCCTCAGCACAGAGTTGTCTTTCCTTCTTTTTCCCATCACTGTGTTGTCTTTCTTTTTGGGCGCTGGACCCTCAAGCTGTTCCATAGATCGGGGGAGGGGGCTGCAGCAGGGCTAAAATCGATGATAACAATAAAGCACTAATGACCACCATCTGCAGTCAGGCTCACACCTCCTCCCTGGCTGGACATGAAGCGGCCATGGGGAGAGAGAGGGAGGAAAAGAGAGGGAGACGCCCTGGTCATTTCCGTTCGGACCCTAGGATTGAAGGAACACTCGTCTCCACGGTCGCCCTAGGCCATCCTTCGTTCTCTCTTCCATGCTTCCCTCCGTCTAGAAACCTCCCAGATGCCCTACCCCCGTCACCCATACCCATGTCAGATGGATTTTAGTGCAACTCTCAATTCTTAGTATATATATGTATGTGATATGTTTAAGTGTTTAGTGCAATTCTTAATTCTTAGTAAATGTGATGTATTTTATGTCGGTAACTGCCCGACACTACATGGCAATTTTCCTTGTTTTTATGAGGACAATAACATTTTGACTCTAATTGGTTTAAACAAGTTTATTCAATAAATGTCATTGGTACTATTGCCGCATACATGAAATTAGGAACATGGAGCACAACAAGCTAAGCTTATGAGCGTACTCTTAAAAGCAAATAAAATTGACTCTAATTAAGTCTTGAGTTGTCTGTGTCAGTCTGAACCTTGTCCCCATCCTCCCTGCCCCACGTCATAAGCTTCCCAGACCCCTACCATCAACCCAACACTTGTCTGTGAGCTGCTTACACCCCCATCCCCATTTCACTCCCACTCCCCACCCCCCACCACCACCGTCAGAAGAAGATAGAAGAAAAGAGTAGTATCCGTGCCGCTGCTCCCTTGCGGCAGCTCTTCCCGCCCAACCCCCCAACCCCGCCCAGTCTCATTCTACAGTTTACGCTTATTTTTCAATGACCGCCTGGTGTGCCCGGAACTGGTGTGTGGTGCTTCGGGGTCCGCAGAGCGCCTGATCTGAATGTGAAAAGAAATCATACATGTCCTGTGGTGATCAAGTCATCCGCCGGCCTGGGGTTCTTCCTGCGTAGGTTCCTCCGTGTTCTCCTCCCATTTCCCGGTCACACCCACAGAGATGAGGACTAGTGACCCCCCATCCCCCCGCCCCCCCCCCCCTCCCCGTGCATCAAAGAGTGTATAGAGCTTGCATGCGTTTCGATACGTCGGGGTCATTCGTATTTTGATGGAAGTCTCGGGGAGAAAAGACCCTGTGGCATTGGTCTTCAAGGTTCCTTGACGGATAAAGGTCGTCAACTCCCTAACCTGCTGCCCCAACCCCCCCCCCCCCCCCCTCCACTTTTCTTCTCTCTTTTACTCTCTCTTTTACTCTCTCTCCCCTCCCCTCCCCTCCCCCCCCTCTCTCTCTCTCCCTCTCTCTCTCCCTCTCTCCCCCTCTCTCTCTCTCCCTCTCTCTCTCTCTCTCCCTCTCTCTCTCTCTCCCTCTCTCTCTCTCTCTCTCTCTCTCTCTCTCTCTTTCTGTCTGTATTTCTCTCCGTATTTCTCTCTCTCTTTCTTCTTCTTCTTCTTCCTCTCGATTGACAGCTTAAAGAACAAATCAGGTTCCGTTGTATTCTGGCACTCAGGATCTGATACTTACTGCGTGACTTTAGTTAATTAAAGCAAACAGATGTCAGGTTTATTAAAAAGTCAAGGTTCCTTGACCCTGATCCCTACCCCACCATTCCTTAGTATGTTCTTTTCTTTTCTGCTTTTTTCATTTAGTCAAGTTTTGACTAAATGTTTTAATATAGAGGGGGAATCGAGACGAGGGTCGTGGTGTATGTGTGTGTGTGTCTGTCTGTCTGTGCGTGTGTGTGTGTGTGTAGAGCGATTCAGACCAAACTACTGGACCGATCTTTATGAAAATTGACATGAAAGTTCCTGGGAATGATATCCCCGGATGTTTTTTTTCTTTTTTTCGATAAATACCTTTGATGACGTCATATCCGGCTTTTTGTAAAAGTTGAGGCGGCGCTGTCACACCCTCATTTTTCAATCAAATTGATTGAAAGTTTTGTAAATAGAGAATACTACATGGCTTGCTGTGTCGTACCAGATTTACACGAGTTGTTTTTTTAAATATTGAACTGCGAGCGAAAGCGAGCTGTTCACTATTTGAAAAAGCAACGAGTGTAAATCTGGTACGAAACAGCAAGCCATGTAGTATTCTGTTTATCCTACATACTGTACTAACGTGTATTTTACTGAAAATGTCCTGCAGTCGAGGCAGCTAAATTGAAGACGCTTGTTTTGGAACCTCGATCTCTTCTAAAGCCTCGTGCAATCTATTACGTCAAAGCAAAGAAACGTCACTCTGAAAGTGTGGCATGACGTGTTAGTTCTAAAGATTCATCGAGGGTAATTAGCGAGCGCAATTTTTGTTTCTATAATGACGTTTGTCTCGGTGACTTTGGAATCATAAGCAGCGGAAAAACAGGTCCTTGCCAGACTTGCTTGACATGACCTCATTTACATGATATACACACGTGTGATTTGAACGATTATTATCTCACGGGTGTCTCTCTCACGTATGTAGGATAAAAATATGTTATATTTGGATTAAAAACAAGCTCTGAAAATTAAAAATATAAAAATTATGATCAAAATTACATTTCCGAAATCGATTTAATAACAATTTCATCTTATTCCTTGTCGGTTCCTGATTCCAAAAACATATAGATATGATATGTTTGGATTAAAAACACGCTCAGAAAGTTAAAACGAAGAGAGGTACAGAAAAGCGAGCTATGCAGCACAGCGAAACCACTACCACGCTGAACAGGCTCGTCAGTTTCACTCCGTTTTGCACAAGCGGCGGACTACGGTCATTGTGAAAAAATGCAGTGCGTTCAATTTCATTCTGTGAGTTCCACAGCTTGACTAAATGTAGTAATTTCGCCTTACGCGACTTGTTTCTTCTTAAATGTTTTCTTTGTGAATGGGGTTGTTTGGATGGGAGTCGCTTGTTTCTTTTAAATATTAGTTCTTCTCTCTGGTGCTTGAGACTGGTCCCGCCTAACACACACACACACACACACACGCGCGCGGTCTGGTTACAGGTTCTGAGCTATTCCTTCCCTTTGTGATTCGATATATCTTTTCCTTAATTTGTTGCAATAGTGAATCAAATAAAGGGTAGGGGAAAACAGTAGTTTGCGAACAGCATGACAGCTTTTACGCGCGGTATTGGCTCTGGTTAATCTCAGTACACCAAGTCGCACGTCTAGAGGTCGACACATACAGTCAATCACACTCAGTTCACAGAGGGCACCATTAATCAGCGTTTTAAAGCATTGATAAGAATCTGCACAGTCTGTTACACAAACAAAATTCTTATAGAGGGTGTGTGTGTGTTGGGGCAAACAGATCCCTCACTGATCCGGGTCACCATTACAGATTATCACGACGACTTGATTCGGAGCTGTCAAGCCTTGCAACATGCGCTTAGTCCCTTACAGGTTCGTGTGGAGCTGAATGCACTGCCCGTTCGCTGACGCGTGGTGGCTAAATCTGTCTAAGCTGGACGGGCAGAACTGACCGGTGTCACGATTTCATCTTTCGCCTGTGTACATATTTCCCCCTCGACATATACTCAAGACTGAAATGTTGTTTCCTGGTAAAATTAAGAAGTGAAATTATTTATGGACGAAAAGCATGTCAGTTTCTTGCATGTGAAGAAAATTGGTGGTAAAATTTAATAGATTTCACCCCCAAAATCGAATTCTTCGAAAACGTGTACTGAGTGGTTACGTCCCTTGAGTAAGAAGGAAAACATTTTAGGATGAATCAAATTTCTAAGTTAAATAAAACAAATTGGTTGGACAAATTTGGCCCCATGAATGTAAGGTACACAAGGTCGCTCATCAGTACTATCGAAGGGTGTGTTTTTGTTTGTTCAGTGTAGAGTTTATACTAGATCAACGAGGCCGAGAAGCGAAATATCAACACGGCGAAAGATGAAAACGTCACACCGGGGGAGTTTGACTCAGGTCCGTTGACCCTCTAATGACCACTTGGAGCGGACCTAAGTGAGTTTCGCTTTTGGCTCGCTGATCTAAGAACTGGCCCGTTTGGAGTGTCCGTTACAACAGTTCGTTTTGGGAATGCAGGTTTCGTTACAGAATCCAGGTTTCCTTGTGCGGAGTTTGTGTTGGAGCTAAAGCCGGTGAGGCTGACCTTGTTGAGTGTCTTTTACTTTTGACCCAATGTTTGTCAGTGGGGTGTACTGGAGTGTGCAACAGAAAAGTGCAAGGAGCGAGTCATCCTGTATAATTTGTCTGCGATTTTTAACACATCAAAAAGGTGAGAACTAGCCTGACTTCAGTAACTTTGTGCTTTCGGCTTCTTTCATTCGTTCTTTATTTCTTTCTCTCTTTCTTTCTTTCTTTCTCTCTTTCTTTCTTTCTCTCTTTCTTTCTTAGTTTCTTTCTTTTTATATTTAGTCAAGTTTTGACTAAATATTTTAACATCGAGGGGGAATCGAAACGAGGGTCGTGGTGTATGTGTGTGTGTGTGTGTGTGTGTGTGTGTGTGTGTGTCTGTGTGTGTGTGTGTAGAGCGATTCAGACTAAACTACTGGACCGATCTTTATGAAATTTGACATGAGAGTTCCTGGGTATGAAATCTCCGAACGTTTTTTTCATTTTTTTGATAAATGTCTTTGATGACGTCATATCCGGCTTTTCGTGAAAGTTGAGGCGGCACTGTCACGCCCTCATTTTTCAACCAAATTGGTTGAAATTTTGGTCAAGTAATCTTCGACGAAGCCCGGGGTTCGGTATTGCATTTCAGCGTGGTGGCTTAAAAAATAATTAATGACTTTGGTCATTAAAAATCGGAAAATGTAAAAAAAAAATAAAAATTTATAAAACGATCCAAATTTACGTTTATTTTATTCTCCATCATTTGCTGATTCCAAAAACATATAAATATGTTATATTCGAATTAAAAACAAGCTCTGAAAATTAAATATATAAAAATTATTATCAAAATTAATTGTCCAAATCAATTTAAAAACACTTTCATCTTATTCCTTGTCGGTTCCTGATTCCAAAAACATATAGATATGATATGTTTGCATTAAAAACACACTCAGAAAGTTAAAACAAAGAGAGGTACAGAAAAGCGTGCTATCCTCCTTAGCGCAACTACTACCCCGCTCTTCTTGTCAATTTCACTGCCTTTGCCATGAGCGGTGGCCTGACGATGCTACGAGTAAAATGGCATTGCGTTCAGTTTCATTCTGTGAGTTCGACAGCTACTTGACTAAATATTGTATTTTCGCCTTACGCGACTTGTTCTTTCTTTCTTTCTTTCTTTTTCTTCCTTTCTTTCTTTCTGTTGTTCTCTCAGTTGTTATTGTTGTCGTCGTCATCGTTGTTGTTGTTGATGGTGGTGGTGGTGGTGGTGGTGGTGCAGTGGTGGTGGTGGTGAAACACTGTCTGTTGTCGTCGGTGTACAAAGTTGACCGACTCATTTGTTCGCTCATTGTTTTAATTCATTTATTGATCCTTTGATGGACCTTAATTCAGTACTAAACTAAAAGAATACTCTTCACTTTTCAATTGATTGATTGATTGATTGATTGAAGTACAATATTTTTCTTATAAGCTTGTTAGTCTGTTACAGTGTATAATGTGTGTCTGGTTGCTTTTGTGTCCGTTCGAATGCCTGTGTGCATTCTTTATGCTCAAGTTTCTCAGAACTTTATATTTCTTTTGTTCTTTTCCTTTCTCCTGTGTTTTGTTTCGTCTTGTTCTTTTCTTTTGACATGTCCCAGCGGGGGAAGGGGGTATTATCTTCGCAGAGAAAGAAAGCAAGCAGTGTTTGCGGATTAGCTGTTGTACGCTTTCTGGGCTAATACTGGACTGACATTTTCAACGTCAGACAAACTTCCTCCTTCTCTATCCATCCCCCCCCCCAAACCCCGCAACACCCTCTCTCTCACACACACACACACACACACGCGAAGTAAACCACACACACACACACACACACACCGATTCAGTCGGGGAACAAAAAGTGAGTGGCAAGGATCGTCCTAAGAATGTCAGCTAGCATCAACAAGAAAGCAAACTTTCCCTTCCCAAACACACAAAAACACACCTTGGGATCGCTTTGAGAAAAACTTGACTGAGGGTAGACAAGCGAAAAAGACAGTGGAGCAACTTACACGCGACGATAGACACAAAACAGACACACACAAAAAACGTCAACATGTCCATTACGAGGTTTCTCTTTAGAATCACGTCTCTTCAAGCTGACCGTTGAAAGGGTCGTTGTCGTCTCTATTCATTCTTTCTTCACAATCTACTGTACTTCTAGGGGAGAGGGACGCGAGGGACGCTGAGGTGGGGGGGGGGGGGTTGTAAAGCAGTCGAGCCTTGCCTTTAAACAAATGAAACGCTAACGTTATGAGGAACATAAATTACAGTCACAGAGGTTATTAAATCTGAGTTTACACGACGAACGACACTGAAGACAGAGTAAAACGCACAGCATAAGACCACGTCAAGTCCCGTTAAAGTTGTCGACACTGTCCCAAAACGTAAGCGGCTTTGTGAGGTTGGCTGAATCACAATGTCGTCTGCTCCGGCTTAGCCGCGCGCTGGGCCGTTTTGAAGGGTCGTCTGAGAGCAAATTGGAAACTTTTGACATTTTCACGAGGGCTGGGTGGAATAACTTGTGTTCCGGCGATTTTCTACTTGGCCAAATTGGAGAGTTTGTTTGTGCGAAGGAGGTTCTGAGTCTACCGTAAAGGTGAGAGGGGAGATGCTTTGGACTTGCCGTCCCTTTTGAGCAGCGCTTGCAGGTAAGAATTTACTGCAGTGTGTTTGGTACAGTATTTGCCGTAAAGGTAGCTTTACTTTTTCACACCATGTAATAGCGTTGTAGAACGTGGTGTCATTTCTTCTGACTATGTCGACAATTTCCGTAAAAGCAGAAAATAACGCTGATCAAAATAACTAGTATAACCATAACACAAATGTGTGCTAAAGTGAAAGATGTGGTAGATCTCGTTTGTTTTCCTTTTTTTCTCAATTTCATGTTTGCGGAGGGAGAGGGCAGTAATGGAATACCGGTGTGCTTTCCTTGTTTTTGTGTGTGTGATCTTTTGCGAATAGAAGGGATGTTGCTTTCAAATAGAATGTACATAATTATGTTCGGTTAAATCAGTTTTAAAAAGTGCATTCAATGTGTGATAGGTCAGGTCTGTTGACCTATTTTCGTACACGTAAAAATCCACTCGTGCAAAAACATGAGTGAACATGGGAGTTTCAGCCCGTGAACGAAGAAGAAGAAGAAGAAGACCTATTTTCCGCAAAGAGCCGTCAGAGTTGTAATTCGAAACATTGATGGCACGCAAAGTCGAATCAAAGGCCTGGGATTTCTTGTCCTTTCCCCTTTTGGCTAACACCCTGTTGTTGCCAAAACGTCGCGGCAAGCTTGCACAGGGCCGAAAAGCCAGGAGGCCGACGTGTTTGCGGCCTGCCAACCAACGCTCCGCGGCTATGCTGAGAACCAGGGCAAAGACACTCATTCACAAACACGCAACTCCCCGCTGCATCCTTAAGACGAATGCCTTTTCATTCGGATTGAATTATTTTCGATTTTTTCCTTGTTCGTGTCTTCATTGTTTTGTTGTTATTTTTACATGATTCTTAGATTTGAATACAAATTTGCTTTAGCCAATAGTTTGTATATCCCTACATTGGTGTATTGGTCGTAGATCCCAAATGACATTTTGCTGGTGCGATTGTTTGTTTTATTATTATCATTGCTTATTACTGAGCGAGCCGAACCTGGCATCTCAAGACAGGACAGGACAGGACAGGACAGGACAGGGCAGGGCAGGGCAGGGCACAACCCCCAAACACAACCACCCAAATCCCCAAACACAACCCCCCCAAACCCAAACACAACCCCCCAAACCCCCAAACACAAACCCACAAACATAACCCCCCAAACCCCCAAACACAAACCCACAAACATAACCCCCCAAACCCCCAAACACAAACCCCCAACCCCCAAACACAAACCCCCAAACCCCCAAACACAAACCCCCAAACCCCCAAACACAACCCCCCCAACTCCCCAAACACAAACCCCCAAACCCCCAACCACAAACCCCCAACCCCCAAACACAAACCCCAAACCCCTAAACACAAACCCCCAACCCCAACCCCAACCACAACCAACCACAAACACAACCACAACCACAAACCCAAACACAACCCCCCAAACCCCCAAACACAAACCCCCAAACCCCCAAACACAACCCCCCAAACCCCCAAACACAACCCCCCAAACCCCCAAACACAAACCCCCAACCCCCAAACACAAACCCCCAAACCCCCAAACACAAACCCCCAACCCCCAAACACAACCCCCCAAATCCCCAAACACAACCCCCCAAACCCCCAAACACAAACCCCCAACCCCAAACCACAAACCCCAAACCCCTAAACACAAACCCCCAACCACAAACACAAACACAACCACAACCACAAACACAAACACAAACACAACCACAACCACAAACACAGCAAAATAACTGGTCACTGACTCCAGGCGAGAGTGACACTGATTCTACCCAGACCGCGTGACGCATGAGGGTAGAGAGGGATGGAAATGAACCAACAGAAGTTCCTGGGACCAGTCCTTACTTATAAGGAAACGATCAGTTCTGTTCCGAATGGTAGTATAATTATTATAATAATACAGTTACCTCACCGGCCGTTGACTATAATGTGTGCCCTTCTGAAGGGCCTAACAAAAAAGTGTGTTTACTCGTTAATCAGAGACCCTTCAAAATGAGTACAGGAAGGCGTACCCCCCCGCGGGTTAGGGGGAAGAATTTACCCGATGCTCCCCAGCATGTCGTAAGAGGCGACTAACGGATTCTTTTACTTTCTCCTTTTACCCTTGTTAAGTGTTTCTTGTATAGAATATAGTCAATTTTTGTAAAGATTTTAGTCAAGCAGTACATTGTATGTAAGAAATGTTAAGTCCTTTGTACTGGAAACTTGCATTCTCCCAGTAAGGTAATTATTTTGTACTACGTTGCAAGCCCCTGGAGCAAATTTTTGATTGGTGCTTTTGTGAACAAGAAACAATTGACAAGTGGCTCTATCCCATCTCCCCCCTTTCCCCGTCGCGATCTAACCATCGTGGTTGAAAACGACGTTAAACACCAAATAAAGAAAAAACAGGAAGGCGTGAGTGCTTGGTGTGTCCACTTTATTCGCCCTTGTCCCCCTTTCTCTCGGAGTGTGTGTCCACGTGTGGCTCAAAATATGGACTTTACTGTGTCCCTCTGAAAGCCTGGAAAAAGTATACACTTTAATCAGAGAACACGAAGGCGTGAGTGCTTGGTGTGTCCACTTTATCCGCCCTCGTCCCTACGTGTGTGGGTGTAATATGGACTTCACTGTGTTCCTCTGAGAGCCTGAAAAAAGTATACACCTTAATGAGAAACCCTTCAAACTGAGTGAGTACTTGTTCTCTCCACTCAAGTCCACCCTTGTCCCCATGTGTGTGTGTTTTCACAGGCTGAAACGCGATCAGGCATCCAGTTGTCCCCCATAGCCAACCCTCGCACTGCCCCCGTTCCCGCGGCGTTGCGTGCCCTTGTAGGTCTTCTCCGTTAATCGCATGACCCCAGGCTTCTGTGTGGACACAGTGATTGCTGGGCGGAGGGGCCTAGTGCACGTGAAGCTCTAGAAATGAAGCCCCGTGATCCCTTGTCGGGTCAGAGCCGCTGGGTCCCCCGGTGTGGCGTAAATTGAAGGCGACACCTTTTTGGGGGCAAGGCAAGGCAAGTCGTGGGATCTGTCGTGGTGGTGGCCTGTGTTGTTGGGGTTGCTTGCTGGTCGTGCGTCGTGTTCCTCGGTTATTCACTGTGTGACAAGTGTGCAGACTTCTTTTGAGGTCATCGTTTGTAAGCGGCGCCAAATGAGGTTGGATGCCTTTCAATGATAGATCTATGCAGGTGGGGTTTTATTATTGCTGTTGTTTGTTGTGTATGTGTGTGGGGGTATTTGTGTGTGTGAGTATGTGCGTGGGGGGACTGTTTGCGTGTGTGTGTGTTGAACGTGTGTCCTTCCTTGGTGATGTGGACCTTTTGGCATTAAGAAAGTGTCGAAATTTGATTCAAGTCGTGCAGCTTTTTTGTCATAAATATTTATTCTAACTTGTGTTTAAATGTCAGAGAATACTTTTTGTTAGCGTCAAACGTCTGGTAACTCGATTTACTCATTAACAGGAGTCTCACACACAGACTAACTTTGATTGTGTGTGTGTATATATGTGTGTGAAAACTCCGACTTGTCTTCCTGTATTTTCAAAATGAATTAACTCTGGAGCCGTTAGTTTACTTTTATGTATTGTTCACATGCTTTTTTTAATTTTTTATTCATTCGGGTTGTTTTTACATTTAGTCAAGTTTTGACTAAATGTTTTAACATAGAGGGGGAATCGAGACGAGGGTCGTGGTGTATGTTTGTGTGTCTGTCTGTGCGTGTGTGTGTGTAGAGCGATTCAGACCAAACTACTGGACCGATCTTTATGAAATTTGACATGAGAGTTCCTGGGAATGATATCCCCGGACGGGTTTTTCATTTTTTTGATAAATTCTTTTGATGACGTCATATCCGGCTTTTTGTAAAAGTTGAGGCGGCACTGTCACTGTGAAAGTTTTGTAAAGCAATCTTCGACGGTATTGCATTTCAGCTTGGTGGCTTAAAAATTAATTAATGACTTTGGTCATTAAAAATCTGAAAATTGTAATAATTTGGTTTTTTTATATAAAACGATCCAAATTTACGTTCATCTTATTCTACATCATTTCCTGATTCCAAAAACATATAAATATGTTATATTTGGATCAAAGACAAGCTCTGAAAATTAAGAATATAAAAGTTATGATCAAAATTAAATTTCCGAAATCGATTTAAAAACAATTTCATCTTATTCCTTGTCGGTTCCTGATTCCAAAATCATATAGATATGATATGTTTGGATTAGCGAACGACGAAGAAGAAGAATATGTTTGGATTAAAAACACGCTCAGAAAGTTAAAACGAAGAGAGGTACAGAAAAGCGTGCTATGCAGCACAGCGAAACCACTACCGCGCTGAACAGGCTCGTCAGTTTCACTCCGTTATGCACAAGCGGCGGACTACGGTCATTGTAAAAAAATGCAGTGCGTTCAGTTTCATTCTGTGAGTTCCACAGCTTGACTAAATGTAGTAATTTCGCCTTACGCGACTTGTTTTAATTTAGTTTTATGGTTACACAACACAGAAAGAGCTACCGAACATACACATATCATTCGGCGCATGACAATATTGTTTTTAATGCTGAAAAATGCCTTGCCATTACGTGACTTTTGCATTTGTTTTTGCAAGTTGTGAACTTTCTTGACAGCTACATTCACACTGTTCAGACAATTGTCAAAAATAGAAATAGGAATGGCAAAACCCCATTGTTGTGGCTAATGAGCTTATACTGTCTTGTTTTGTATTCTGTACCTTTCAGCAAAAAATATAATGGTATTTGACAGGAGATTAAGTCCGATCTGGGAACAACACAAAGCCCAAATCCTTCTGTGTGCGCTGTTTCTACGGCAGAGACTCACATTATTTAGGCTGAGGAGATCATTCTAAAGTATGGTCGCCAAGGAAGCGGAAAGACATCTTAACGTTTGTATTTGCTGCAGAGGAGATTAGACTGACAGTATGCAAAACAAGCTTAAGGCTGTGGGCTACATCTGCACAAAAACACACTACTTGAAAGGGGCTTAACGAAGGGTCTTAAGGTGTATGGGAGTGGTGGTGGTAAGGGTAAATAATCGGATAGGTCTTGGCGAGACAAAGAGAAAAACTTCATTTAGTGTGGCGCTTATATCTTGTTTTGTGAATGTTTTCTTTTGTTTTGTTCGGGTTTTTTTTTTGTTTTGTTTTTTTAAGCAAAGGCACTTGTTTGACTTTGTCTGGTTTTCAGTTACTTTATTACGCACAAAAAAACATCTGCCGAACACAAAGGAGTTCTTGGTAATGTGTACGTTTGTTCTGCTGTTTCTGGGGATGAGGGTAAAACTTCCGAAAGTTCTTTGCGAAGACAAATAAAAGCATAGCGCTGAGTTCAGTAATTATTTTCGAGATTTGCTCTATAAATCCCTTAGTGCACTGGGATTGTTTCAATAACGATATTGTCAGTACCGCCATAGAAAAAAGAAGATTCCAAACGCACATTTTGCTACGCGCATTTGAATAGGCATAACTGTGTGGTCAGGTCGTGTACAGTAAGATCTACTCTTGTGTGGGGTGTCTCAAGTGTGTCGTGCTTTCGTCACACGCATTTTAATTTCTGTTGGTAAATTCCAGTGTAGCGTTAAGCTGAACAGTGATGATCTTTCAGAGAGACCTCATTTGAACTCGGAGAAAGGACTGTGCTCTTCGTTATTTGCGATTCGAAACCTCCAGTCGAGCTTCGACGGATTGACTGTGCGGAGTGACTCCCCTTGAATTGACTACCCCCGAAGGACTCGACGGTTAGCACATTTTCAAAATAAATGTGGCATATTTCCCGTGTTGTATCTTCACTCATCGGGGAGTCTGATACTAAATATGAACGGTAAGAATGCTCTGAACCCTACACGTATTATATCCCCATCGTTTTTTCGTTCACATTTGCCCAACATGTTAATTTGCTGAGCGGGGTTTATGTCGTCTGCTAAGCTAGGGCAATCGAACCACTGCAGTCTGCACTGAGTCTGCACGCATGAGGCAGGCTGGTAATAAGTCTTATAATATGGTAAGAACGTTCTGAACCCTACACGTTTTCGATTACGATTGTTCTTGCCTTGAAATAATAGTTCGGAAACCATTCATTTACTGAACTGATGCAGTCGTATTTCAGTGTAGTCTGCTACGTATGACAGAGTCGATCGAGTCAGTCTTCCAAATGCTGGTCTATTTATTTATTAAGGAGATTTCTGGCTGGTACGTTATCGGAATAACACTTGTGTTTTCCGTTAGCCGCTGGGAATTGTATACTAACTCATCATTTGGTAATGTGGATGATAAGCTACATGCCACTAACACGGCATATGAGAAGAATCTATGCAAGTCGGCGAAAATGAGATGAAACACAGCAGCTTCTATTTTTAGATCAGTGGCACTGTGGCACTGGCACATGCAATCTGTCAGAAAAAACCCCACTTCTGCTTTAATTGAGAAGCAGGGAATTTATGGTCATTTGGTATTGTGGAGAATATAAGCTACATGTCATTCATTAATTCTGAGGATGAGAGCACAGTCTCGCTTAGGCAAAGGGCGGAAGAATACGCTCTGTGGAAAAGTTAGCGCACTCCAAGAGTGCGCTAACAGTTTTAGCGCATCGCCATTAGCCAATCAACTGGTTCACATCAGTCATGTGACACCAGTACTTACTGACAATTTTTGTTATTGTGGTTTTTTTTAATGTTTTTTTAATTTATTTAATTTTGTTTGTACTTGTTTGACTTTTGTCTGGTTTTCAGTTACTTTATTGAGAGGGGTCTGTAACAGTTCTTGACCAATGTCCAGGTAAAAAAAAGACTTTCTCTGATGAAAGGTAAAGCCTTGCGCGGTTTTTGTTGTGTCTGTATGAACATTACCAAATAGTCTTTACTCGCATACATCACCTAGGGTTTAAATCCGCAACGGTCGTTAGCGTCTTTTATTCTCAAGAATCAATGCACAGAACTTCTAAGAATCGTTGTCAACGGGGGTGTGGTGTCCTGAAATCCGATTTCGTTTCGGACATTTTCTGATGTTGTTAGCTACTCTTTCACGTGTTTAGCCTACTCTTTCAGACCTAGCTTTTGTAGCATAACAACGGAGAAAGGATGGTGTCACCTGGATTGATTCTCTAAGCCTATCGCAGTTAGGGCTTGTATCACAGAAGTCGAGAGGAGCCATTGTCACCGCAAGTGTCAAATTCGGTCTTCGCGCGCCTTACGACACAAAGACGACAGTGACATCATCAAGACGGGTCACTATTTAATACCCCTACCTTATCCCTTTGATGGTCCCCGCCCCCTGTCCCTCCCCGATCCCTGATGGACATTGTCCGTTAGCGGGAAATCCCTTCCCAGGGGAATGAGGGAGAGAGGGTGTGGGACAGGATGTAGGGTGATCCTGTCCTTGACGAGGAAGTCGGTGTTGTCTTGTTAAGTGTCCAACGGTGAGGAAATATGTTCCACTGCATGGCATTGTGTCGTTGGCTTGTCCGTGCATTTTGGAGTGCTGTTGCGGCGGCCAGGTGTGTTCCCTTGGAATGTTGTGTTTCAGTGTTGGTGTACGTTGATGGAATTCAGATGTGACGTCCTCATTGGTAGCAGTGGCCCATTGGGGATAGAATCAAAGACAAGAATTGTAGGTTATTGGAACGTTTAATTATCGACAAAACGAAACGTTAAATTTACAGTACGTCAACCCAGTGATCTTTTAAGCAGACAGACAGACAAACACTAATGATACAAATAATGGACTTATCTCAAAATCGGCGATGAAACTCGCTTGCAAACTGAATGCCGCCAAGATGGCCAGTTGATGTCCACCTGAAATGCTTCTCTAAGCATATCACAGTTTGGGCTTTTATCACAGAAGTCGAAGGTGAACACGAGGAAATTTACAGCAGGAATTTACTGTCGCGTGTGCTAAAATTCTGGACTAGTTAGCTCTTTCAATGGAAACAAGTGAAGCACTAAGAGAGAGATATTCGGGTATTTGTTTTAACTTAAATTAAAGCCTATACGGAACGAGCATTTTGTCTATCTTCATAATAATAACCGCTTAGAACTCCTTCTGCGTTTCTGTCGTTGGAACGTAAAACCTGAAGATTCTTATTACTGAGTTGTAGGCTAACGTACATGTCTTCCTCTTCTCTCTGTTAGTGTGACATAAGCATGATCTGAATGTACCAAGGAAAACAACTCGGATTCAAATTCAAGTTCAACAGTTTCGTAACGGTTTTCCCCACACCAACCATTGCAGCATTGACACAGCCAACAGGGTCCTCCTGGGTCGTATGCATGCCTTGTGGTCTTGGTCAGCCAATTTGTCTCGGTATGCCTCGTCACGTGTGAAACGTAAGGCGAAATAACAGGAAGCTAAAGGGACTTAAGCGCTGACTAATGAGTTTTTGTCTGGATGTGATAATGAGCGGTGACGTATGCAGAGGAGCAAGTGGGGACATGGCTTCGTTCACGGGATTACTGACGAGGACGTGCAGCGTGAGTGTTCAATTGTTGATTATTGTTTCGTGTACAATAGCCAATGCTTGGAAGGAGAAAGCCGTGTGCGATTAATAAGTCTATCTTTTCTCTAGTTGACAGATTGGCGTTAGTCCACTTAATTAGCACTGGTAACTTGTCTATAATTGTGTGACAGAGAATCTTGCTTGATTCCCGTGTGTGTGTGTGTGTGTGTGTTTGTGTGTATGTGTGTGTGTGTGTGTACGTGTGTGCGTCCGTGTGTGTGTGTGTGTGTGTGTGTGTGTGTGTGTGTGTGTTTCCCGTCCGTATCGTGAGTAAGGAACTGTTTTTCCCAGCAAAGATACATGTTCCTAAACTTTCAGTCCAGACAATTGTTGTGACTGGAAATAAGAATTGTTCAGGTACTCACAAGTGCAGTTTCTTAGTTTGAAAGAGAGCACAGTGAGCGTCAGTTTTTGGACGATCTAAACTCTTTCAAACTCTTTATGATATTAGATGGGTGGACAAAAAGTATCATTGTATTGCTGTACTTGACGTGTGAACAGGAATGAATAGTCCGCAGTGAGTGTTTAGCTGTTATCTTCTGCAATAGAGTTCTGATTGTATACAGTACGTCCTGTGAAGTTCGTTCTGGCTTCGGCACGTTTCATTCATTTAGCCACAAAGAAAAGCTTTTCTGAAGCACGGGTAATCCAAAGGCCACACTAGTCATTACACCGCCGCTTGTGCAACAATACGTGAGACCGCATAGCGCCGAGGCGTGAAGGTAGACCTAGAGCGTTTATCTCCACAAACGTACCGTGAAAAATCCACGTTCTCTCTCATCAGTAATGAGAAGGGCCTAGTTGTGAAGTGGGCTTAAACTCGCCAACGAATCGGAACAAATTGATTTGCGTCACCGTGTGAAGCTGACGCTGCGACCTTCCCGTCGTGTGACGCGATCCTGATCGATCTCGCGAGACGTGTGGCCGACCGCGATTTGAATTCTGCACGTGCGGCGCGCTCTGCACGCGCTCACGTTTGAGTGACACGGCAAAGATTAGATCCCCGCTGGCTCGGTGGCTTCAAAGAACTGAGATTGTGGCCAGCATGGAAATGTCTTGAAGGATGAAAGGGAGGGAGAGGGGGAAGGAAGGGGTCGGAGTGAAATCATTTGTGTGGTTTGATGTTTCAGGAAAGTTTCAGTGTGCTGTGGAGTTCGGTGTGGCCAAAGAGACTTTCTTGTGACTTTGTGATAGTTGTGCCCAAAAGGATCAATCCATGTGACGCGCCGGATGTTTAATAGAAAAAATATATTGTACGGTGAGTGACCTGTTATTATACTATTATTGTTGTTGTTTTGTTCATGTTACGTCTTTATTGCCGCTGTTGTTACCTGGCTTCATTTAAACAAGCGAACGTTAAGAACCTACACAATTGTATAATTTATATTGCATGAATCGGACTTGAAATATTTTCATGCAAAAACGCCGTTTCATTCGTGGCACATACTTGTCCCAACAGACCCAGAACTACAACGGCAATATACAAGGACACTATATCAACAGTTCAAAAATGTTCTCAGAAACAAGTCTAAAGAATTACCTTCAATTGCCTGCTCTCAGAGACCGTTTGAAAAAATAAAAATAGCGATCAATTGCAAACTAACAAAAGTTATATAAGGCGTTTTGTTTTAACCTCACCCAAACGTTTCCTTCTCACGCCTTTTTAAGCCCTCCCCCCCCCCCCCCACACACACACACACACAACCCCTCCCCCCCACCCCCTCTCATCTCCATCCTCACCTCCCCCCGAACACAGAAGGTTACGCAAACACGTGAAGGCCGGTAACAAGGTGTCTTGAAGGAAAAAGAGATTGTTGGCTGATGAACGGCGCTGATACGGGTCGCCCGTGCAATCACTTGACAGTGGCCCCCTGGGCGAGTGAGGGGCTGTCTCAAAGAGCGCGTTGTCGTCCAGGGGTAATTGCCGGTGTCAATGAGCTGTCTGTGGTGTGGAGTATGGTGCCAGTGTTTCGGCCCTCGAGGGTCTGTGTCGAGTTCCTTAGACAGCTTCTGTCTTTGACTTTGTCTTTTGGGGAGGGTAGTGTTTAGGTTTTGATAAGGTTGTCTGGGGAGGTGTTTGTGTGTGTGTGTGTGTGTGTGTGTGTGTGTGTGTGTGTGTGTGTGTGTGTGTGTGTGTGTGTGTGTGTGTGTGTGTGTGTGTGTGTGTGTGTGTGTGTGTGTGTGTGTGTGTGTGTGTCATGATGTGGAAGAGAGAACGCGAAGTGGGATCACGACAGTGTGATTTTATCTGAAAGGTCCACACGGGAGCATTGAAGAAGAGCTGAGACGATCAGGCCGAGTGGCGGAGAAGATGACTGTGATGGTCAAGGAAGATTACACTGTGCAGGTGTTATACACCCTTTTACTGACCTCCACCAGCTCTCCGTCTCTGTCTGTATGACTGACTGTCTGACTGTCTGTCTGTCTGTCTGTCTCATACTCTCTCTTCCTCTTTCTCTTTCTCTCTCCCTCTTTTTCTCCCTGTCTTTCTTTCTGTCTCTCTCCATCTCCCCCTCTCTCACCCCCAAATACATACGTCTCTCTCTCTCTCTCTCTCTCTCTCTCTCTCTCTCTCTCTCTCTCTCTCTCTCTCTCTCTCTCTCTCTCTCTCTCTCTCTCTCTCTCTCTCTCTCTCTCTCCAACCATAATAGTAAAAGCACTCTGTTTTTACAAAAACGTATCGCTCTGACGCACAGTGACTACTCATCTCGGTGCACTCTTTTTCTTTGTCCCCTCGCCTGCGTCCTGTGTTTCTGAATAACAGACAGAAACATCTCCTGAAGTTCTTATCAAAACATTGGGACAGCAGCCGCCATTATGACCAAGTCTCGTGAGAGTTGTACGCGAAGGTCTACCGAACCAGGACAAAACTGTTGTTGTCTCTTCAACTTTGCTTGCTCCCAAAACCTCTTTGAATAAATTCTGTCTCGAAAGCTTATTGTTTGGTTTGAAGTGAAATTCGATTTTCTGGGAGTATTTTTAATTCCCGTTAATTGTACGGACAATGTGAATGGGAATTGAAGTGGCATAGTTCTGGGTGGACTGGTATAAAAAGAAAATGAATAATGAATTGAGAACGTTTGTCGAAGAATGACCGAGAGGTTGGGAAAGGCCCGAATGTCTCTCTCTCTCTCTCTCTCTCTC